>NW_021680469.1:74714-74979 GCF_001412515.2 Diachasma alloeum | reverse complement strand
ACAGAATCATCAGATTCTTCTTCTTCATGCCTTTTCCTCAAATCACGGTGATTTTGGTCCAAAGACAGGACATCTTTGATAAGACTCCAGATATTATCAGGTGGAAGATCATCAAAATACGTCTCAACTAATTCTTCAAAATAGAGAGAGTACGGTGGCGTACTAATCAGATAACGCATATCGTCTATCGAAAGATCCTCCATGATTGCAACTAATGTGACCTCTCGAAAGTGCACCATTTATATCCTCTGACTCCCCACCCCTA
>NW_021680469.1:71542-74463 GCF_001412515.2 Diachasma alloeum | reverse complement strand
CCCCCCCCCCCCCCCCCGTTCACCATTCTCAGATGGGTCGTTTTGGACGGTTTTTAACCAGAACCGGCCTTACTATACTACTCTCTTTTCCCGCCTTCACTGTTTCTGTTTCCTTTTCCTCCACTACTTACACTCTCGCTGCCACTACTGCTTTCCCTTCTTGTTCCTGTCTTCTCTCTCCATCTAGGGGGTTCCTCCATCTTTTCCTGGGTCTCTTGTGGTCCTTCCCCTTCCCCCCACCCCTCAGTTCCGCTATCTGTCGACTTTCTACCGCTTGTGTTTATCTCTGGGCTTTGTGTGGTCTCCTGTCTGCCTTCTAGAATTCTCTCTTCGTTGCTTCTTTTCCTTGTCTTTTTTTGCTCCTCATTATCCTTTTTTCTCGTCTGAAACTCAGCCCTGTCTTTTTCCTTTCCCACCTGCTCAACTCTTTCGTAATTACTTTCTCCCCAATCCTTCCACCACGTTTGCCTGAAATTCCCCTGCCTTGGTCCTGACTCCTCTGTTCTCCTCTCCCTCCGTCTCTCGCAGTCTTCACATCTCCATCCCTCTCCACCCGGTTCCCTTCCCTCTGTGTTCCTCGTTCCCGTTTCTGCCACTAGTTCCTTCCTGAGTACATACCTCAACTCCGTGCTGAGGACTCTCTTTAGCTCCGTTCTCATTAACCCTTCCAGATCTGACATCCTTGCTTCCCATTCCTCCTTCTGTTTTTCCTCCCATTTTTTTAGCCAGCTCTTCATGCTTTCCTGAGTCCACACTTCCTCGTTAATATCTGCTTCTGAGACCCTTTCCTCTGTGCTCTCGTATTCACTGCCTTCCCCTGCTTCTCCGCTGCCTTCCCCTGCTTCTCCACTGCCTGCCCTTGCTTCTCTTCCTTTACTGCCTTTTCTAATTTTACCTCCACCTGGTTCCTGCGCTGTTTCTTCCAAGGCTCCCTTTTCCTGTTCCTCTGACACCAAATTCTCATTCTCTCTCTCTTTCCTTGTTACTGGGGTTCTCTTCAGGTGACTTTTAGTCCCGAGCGTCTCTTTCTCCTCTATTCTTTCCATGTTGGACGTTATCTCGTCATTTTCCTCTTCTGCTTTGCCATCTGAGTCTCTCCTCTCTACTGTTTCCGTTCTATTCTCTGCTTCAGTCGCGTTCTCTCCTTCGACCGCCTTCCCTTCTCCGTTCCCCCAGTAGTCATCCAGTCGTCTTGTTGTCTTCTCCGTCGCCGTACTCGTTGCCTCTACCTTACCAGCCTTCGGTTTCCTGCCTCTTCTTCCCTGTCCTATCCTAGGTGTCTCTACTAATAACCTCTCATTATTTTCTTCCATGTCTCCGTTCTCCTTTTCTTTCTGCTCCCCTTCTTTCTTTAGGTTATATCCAACGCCGTCCCTCCCCTCTTTCCCCTCCTTCATCACCCATTTTTTCCTAACCGCCAAATCGCCACTACACTTTATCCAGTTCACCTACCTTCTCACCTGCGTTTTCACTCTGAGTTTATTTACTCCCCACTTGCCTTTCCTCTTTTTCCACCTCCAGGACTTTCTTACACTATTTTTACTACTGTTTTTTTCGACTTTTTCGTTATTTTCCCTGCTACTGTCTAACCACGCGTCTACTCCTCAGCAGCTAATTTAATATGACGTTACACCTGCTTGATTTATTTCCTCTGTATTAAAACTGAAATTACTCCATAATACTACAGACTGACATAACAACTTTTCAATTTGTGACTTACAAAATCCGACACATACACCATATAGCATACAACCCGCATCGTTACAATTGGAAGAACGGAAAATGCCCTCCTAGGATGACCTATTGTTTTCCCCGCTGATTCGACTCAAAGCGCTAGAAAAATCCATCGCAATTTGAATTTCCGAATAACTCATGAAAGAATAAATGTTGGCCAAAAAATCTCATGAGTCTGCAAAAAATGAGCTTCACAACTGATATACGATTTCTACTGATAATCAAGTCAGAAAATAATAATTCAGGACAAAACAATGAGAAAATGTCAAATTGTCAATTTGTAACATGCCAAATTCGAAACATAATTACCTATAACAATGGATCAAGTGGACGGAATGAAGAAAAATCACACGTATGTTATGTCCAGAGAAGGATTTTAGCGTCGAATGGATATGTTTTAATTGTCATATTAAAATCAAAGCTAAAATTATTGAATTTTATAATTATTGGACGACGCAAAATTTTATACTCTTACCTTTTTTTAAAATATAAGGGAAAAAGGGCTTGATTTAGGGATAGGGCTTGAGTTGAGACAAATTTCTAATCAAGACATTTGGAGTTGCAATAAGAATCAAATTTGAATTTAAATATATTTTGTATAACTACTCGGTTTACAAAAACCTGAGCGTGATTTTACAGAAATCTAGGTAGCTAAAATTCCTATCCCTGGAATTATCTGAAGGATTCAAATTTGGGTTTACAAATTTTTGTTACTCACAATTCGGTCTGTTATTTATAAATTATTCGATGTACTTGTAGATCCCTGGGTAAATCCGTAATTTCCTCACCAGCAATTAGTCGCGCTAAAGGCTATTATGGATACTTTTACGGAAACACTTTCTTGTACTCGTTGATATTTTAAGGAATGTTTGGCAGTTGATGTTGAAGATTTTAAGAGTTTGGTTGAGACTGTCCACAACGCGTCACAATAAACGAATTCCTTATTTGCAAGAAAAGTCACCTCTCTCGGTTAGAGAAATTTTATTCCCGGATAATTTCAATTGTTCGTAACTTACTATTAATTCAGTACTATCCCGTGTAATCGAAGGAAGGATTGAAAAACCGGACCGATTAAATGAACTATTTCCACCAGAATTGTTACTGCTCCGTCGCTGCTTCAAGACTGTTTAATTTTGGTTTTTCTGACATTTTTATATGAATTTTGGGGTCACTTGTCACATGGGCTC
>NW_021680469.1:69943-71459 GCF_001412515.2 Diachasma alloeum | reverse complement strand
AATTGTGGATTCGGTTCTTAATTGTCTGAAATTATAATATAACTTATAATTATAATCTTACATAAAATTTATTCTGGTCTTAAATTCCGATTATAAAATTTTTGGATATTACAGCCCCCGCTCAAAATTGTTTCCAATTGCATTTTGGAAGCAATTTTGAGGAGTTGGAGTTTTAATTTTTATGTGTAATATGTATTAAGTTATTTTGCTTGATAACCGTGCACCGGGCGGTGGCCGTGAGCGGCTGGGTGTTGACGATGGCATTCTTGGGAGTTCGGATTACGTTGTATTTCCGGTTCACCTGTCAGTTTCCTTCGCTCACTCGATGACTTGTGAAGTATTTTGGATTAATTTGGTTTGTGTGCCAGGGATTTTATTCATTACAGTAAGTATTTTGGGATATTTCCATTCCTATTTTATTTTTGACACGTGTGCAGTGGTTTATTTTCTTGAGTTCGCTGTATTTGTATGCAAACATTCGGGTTTTTTTTTGCTATTTTATCTGTTGGTTTCTTACTTATTTTTTTTATTTATGTTGTTTTGTATTTTGTGGTAAATTTTGAATTTAAAGTTCTTATGGCGGGTTGTGAGGGGGGTGTGGTGAGAGGCTTGTGCCCGTGCGAATGTCGCACAAAGAGGAGCGGCCGATTGAAACCCTCCAAGCTCTTATGCATGGGAGGTGTATTCTTCTCCATTCCTCTTTGTGCGACATTCGCACCAAGAGGAGTGGAGGATGAGCCATATATGGTTCCTCACACTCACGTGCCTGGGCTCTATCTTTTTTTTCTTTTCTCTTCTCTGGGCAATAAGACTTTGTTATTACTAATTAATTGTTATTTCCAATTATTTATTAACAAATTTTTAGTTTAATAATTTTTTTTTTTAATGTTCGTGCTATATGTANGTGTCCTCAAATCATAAATAGTCTTTAAGCCCTTCCGGCTACCTCCAATCATTTAATTGATCTTGAATCAATAAATCATAGTATTTCATCGGCACGTCNGGGTGTGGTGAGAGGCTTGTGCCCGTGCGAATGTCGCACAAAGAGGAGCGGCCGATTGAAACCCTCCAAGCTCTTATGCATGGGAGGTGTATTCTTCTCCATTCCTCTTTGTGCGACATTCGCACCAAGAGGAGTGGAGGATGAGCCATATATGGTTCCTCACACTCACGTGCCTGGGCTCTATCTTTTTTTTCTTTTCTCTTCTCTGGGCAATAAGACTTTGTTATTACTAATTAATTGTTATTTCCAATTATTTATTAACAAATTTTNGCAATCATTGAGCGTGTCATTTCGTACAAAATTCAAATACAAAACAAAATAATCAGTCATACAAAATTAACTCTAAAAAAAAATGACTCTCGTTGAATGGCAGGTTTGATTTCAAGTCTGGTGGCAACCAATCGAAAACCCCAAAAACCACGCGAAGGTCTACAAAAACCATGAGATAATTTGTNTTAATGTTCGTGCTATATGTATATGCATCTGCGTGTATACATATATATATATATATAT
>NW_021680469.1:29185-69835 GCF_001412515.2 Diachasma alloeum | reverse complement strand
TTCAAGTCTGGTGGCAACCAATCGAAAACCCCAAAAACCACGCGAAGGTCTACAAAAACCATGAGATAATTTGTAACGAAAATAACACGTTACAATATATATATATATATATATATATATATATATATATATATATATATATATAAATTGTAAGGGATTTTCGCCGGTGCTTCACCAGCAAATATCCCAAACTATTTGGGCATTTCCTCTATCGCTACAATATGTCGGGCGCCAGCATTTTCATGGAAAATCCAACGGTAAACCAGCCTCAGAGGATAACTCGTCTACCCTGAGGACTTCTTGTGGCGGGACTAACAATGCCGAGCCAGCATCAGCGTAAAACGGTAGAGTGGGCGAGGTCCACCATACTAGGAGTAACTCACTCGATCGATCTTCGTCTTTTCAGCCGAGAGACCTCGATAAAGCGTATCTTCCAGGAGCCATTCCTCCATGTATCTTTCGCCGAGGATGTCACCATACCTCTGAGGTATTCCTTTCCTCCCCAGAGTGGTTCAACTCTGGAGAAGTCGACCATTACCTGCGAATCCTTCTCACTCCTCGCAGCGCCGAACACTGAGAGGCACATGCAACACAGGTATCCGGAGACTTATTCTCACCCACCTGTGCCCACCCCAACTCAACCTCAATGCTCGGTAAAAGCACTATCTTCGCGGGCCAACATCCAGATTACTCGNTACCGAATGGATGAATCTAACGTACAAAATTCTGAACTAAAACAAAAAAAAATGAAATCACAATTCTAAAATTCCGAACGAACTAATATTTCTAACGAATGAGAGTTTTGAACGAAAACAACATAACTAAAAGATTCAAAGGAAACTATTCACTGGGCGGACAAAATCTCGTCACTATCAAACAGAGTCGTTCAAATGCGTGCGAAACGCCGAACATTTTGACTCGATTTTGCCCTCACAAAATACCNCGCGGGCCAACATCCAGATTACTCGTCGTGGAGGCACGTGCGATCGTGCCTCCAGAAGTCGGCCTAACTCCCGGCCCACGAATCCACGCCAACACCACTTCTTTCTTCCGAAGTGATGGATCCCTGAGAACATGGAATTAAAACATTCCACGTCCGCAAAGTAATCCGATCATTCTGTTTGGGACGCCGAAGCATCCCATTCTCTCGCTGTTCCGGATCTTGTCCTCACAACGGACCCCCATAATTCATAACGGATNATTTTCGACAAGCGTGCCAAACACGTGTACGCCGTCACCACCAGAACAGAAGTGATCGCTCGACTATGACAGGTGTCGACGCGATCATCAATTGCGCGGCAATTNCTCCAGAAGTCGGCCTAACTCCCGGCCCACGAATCCACGCCAACACCACTTCTTTCTTCTGAAGTGATGGATCCCTGAGAACATGGAATTAAAACATTCCACGTCCGCAAAGTAATCCGATCATTCTGTTTGGGACGCCGAAGCATCCCATTCTCTCGCTGTTCCGGATCTTGTCCTCACAACGGACCCCCATAATTCATAACGGATTAATGCCACTTAGGACCGTCGTCGAGGACCGGACAATTTTCATCCGCTCGACTCCAGTATCTGTCACCGACTGTCTCGAAATATACTAGAGCCTTCTCCCCCTAGTCTGAACATCTCAGCGGCGGTGGGTCATCCTTTACCCCACCACCACCAATCAGCTCGACGGCAATCGAGGGGGCGCTAGTCCTCTCACCTAGCCGTTGGTCCCTAGTCTAAGTCGATAGCGCCTCTAGAATCGCCCAGTTGGAACGTCAGTACGTTGGCCCATTTTCCCCAAACACAGCTGGGCGAGTTTCTAGATACGGCGACAGGGTATCGACAGCCTCTCTATAATGTTCAGAAGCATGGTTTCACCCAAACCACGCCTCTTGGCATTATTTGATTGGTCTATTCACCTCACGCGCGGTTCACTTAATCCGCCGTTCGATGTCACTCTCATCTCTCGCTTAGCTTCTTCAGCTAGCGTTAGATGTCGCTCTCCTCTCTGTCCCTCACTCTAACCATTCTTGTCTCATCGGTTTTCGTTTTGGTAAAACAGTTTACAGTAACGAGAAAATCTCGTTACAAAATATGCACACCGTACATATACGCCTCCATATACACTACATGTGGCTATCCTACTCGCCTCTTCTCTGAGAGGCCATTGCGTCAAATCGGAGGCGACTAGTTACCTCTGGGTTTAACCCAACTTTTTGAAATGGGCGATTCCACAATTCTGAAGTTCAGGACGCCACGCACACCACACACTTATCGCGATGTTAAAACCCAGAGGTATTTAACCCGGAAGGAGTGTGTTTTTCGGGCGGGGGACCGAAAAATTTTCAAAAATCGGAGGCGACTACGTCTGTTTGATGTAGCCGAGGCCAGTTATAATAGCGTGCAAAATGTATATATATATTATAACGAGATTTTCTCGTTACTGTAAACTGTTTTACCAACACCAAAACCCGTGGGTCAAGAATGGTTAGAGTAAGGGAAAGAGTAGGAAGCGACATCTAACGCCAGCTAAAGAAGCTGAGCGAGAGATGAGAGTGACATCGAACGGCGGTTAAAGTGAACCGCGCGTGAGGTGAATAGACCAATCAAATAATGCCAAGAGGCGTGGTTTGGGTGAAACCATGCTTTTGAACATTATAGAGAGGCTGTTGATACGCTGTCGCCATATCTAGAAACTCGCTCGACTGTGTTTGGGGAAAATGGGCCAACGTACTGGCGTTCCAACTGGGGGATTCTAGAGGCGCTATCGACTTACACTAGGGACCAACGGCTAGGTGAGAGGACTAGCGCCCCCTTGATTGCAGTCGAGCTGATTGGTGGTGGTGGGGTAACGGATGACCCATCGCCGCTGAGATGTTCAGACTAGGGCGAGAAGGCCCTAGTAGATTTCGAGACAGTCGGTAACAGGCACTGGAGTCGAGCGGATAGTTTTCCGGTTACTCGGCACAGAGGTTAGTGGCAGTAATCCGTATGGATTATGGGGGTCCGTTGTGAGGACAAGATCCGAAACAGCGAGAGAATGGGACGCTTCGGCGTCCCAAACAGAATGATCGGATTACTTTGAGGACGTGGGATGTTTTAATTTCATATTCTCAGGGATCCATCACTTCGGACGAAAGAAATGGTGTTGGCGTGGATCCGTGGGCCGGGAGTTAGGCCGACTCCTGGCGGCCCGGTCGCACGTGCCTCCACAACGAGTAATCTGGGTGTTGGCCCGCGATGATAGTGCTTTTACCGAGCATTNTCATATTCTCAGGGATCCATCACTTCGGACGAAAGAAATGGTGTTGGCGTGGATCCGTGGGCCGGGAGTTAGGCCGACTCCTGGCGGCCCGGTCGCACGTGCCTCCACAACGAGTAATCTGGGTGTTGGCCCGCGATGATAGTGCTTTTACCGAGCATTGAGGTTGCGTTGGGATGGGCGCCAGTGGGTGAGAATAAGCTTCTGGATACCGGTGTTGCATGTGCCTCTCAATGTTCGGCGCTCCGAGGAGTGAGAAGGATTCGCAGGTAATGGTCCACCTCTCCAGAGTTGAGCCACTCTGGAGAAGAAAGAAATACGTCAGAGGAATGGAAACATCCTCGGCGAAAGATCCATGGAGGAATGGCTCCCGGCAGATGCGCTTTATCGAGATCGCTCGGCTGAAAAGACGAAGATCGATCGAGTGAATTACTCCTAGTATGGTGGACCTTGCCCACTCTACTGTATTACGCTGATGCTGGCTTGGCATATTTAATCCCACCACGAGAAGTCCTCAGGGTAGACGAGTTATCCTCTGAGGCCGGTTTACCGTTGGATTCTCCACGAAAATCCAGCTGGCGCCCAACGATTGAGTGATAGAGTAGATGCCAAAATAGTTTGGGATGTTTGCTGGTGAAGCACCGGCAAAAATCCCTTTAAAAACTCCCTTATTTAAGTGACTGAAGTGGTCACGCGGGTAGCGTACAGCCCCGGCGATCGTGCAAGTTCGGCAGCGTTTAGTCTTTCCAGTACTTGGATGGGTGTCCACTTAGCCCTACCTCTCCGCGTGCCACTACTGGTGCTAGGCACGAATGTAGAGACCTGCTGTGCCCATCGAGTCAGTGTGACTGATGGGCACAATAGAATCCCTGCAATATCGGCCGACTGCATGACTGAGGTTTTTTATGGTTTCCCTGGCAGTCCTTGTCCGAATGGGTGCAGTCGGCGAAAAAGTAAGTCGGCCATGGTAACGCAGATAAGGGAGGGAAATAATGAGAGGACAAAAGAGTGGGAGAGGCAGGCTGGTGTAGGTGTCAAACCGAGCAGTATACTTCGGTAACACCGAAGGAATAAAGAATTTGAAAAAATATATATATATATCTACATATTTATTTAGTTTGAGAACAAATTCCAATAAAAAAATATCAATGTCGAATCCGGCGTGATACAGCGTCCAATGGAATCTATTATGATACAGTACTGTGCATGAGACCCACAACAGGGTTGCCAGATGCTAAGGATCCCTTCTCTGGAATCGCCAGAACCCACCACTGACAGCTAACGAAAACACCAAGTTGCCACTTTTTATTCAGGAGACAATTTGTGATCACAAGGGTCATACGGGAGGGTCGAGTGGAGTGATCACAAGGATTAAAGGGCGGAAACGATTTGAATGATCACAACGGTCAAACAAGGGAGAGAAGTCGATTGATCACAAGGCTCAAACGGGTGATACGAGTGGATAGATCACAAGGATCAAATGGGAGCGACGAGTGCAGTGATCACAATGATCAAGTGGGGAAGATGGAGAAGCATCATAAGGGTCAAAACTCCCTCGTGATCCTTCTAGCCCTTTGAATCTCGTGATCACTGCACGCGTTTTCCCCGTTTGATCCTCGTGATCACTCCACTCGTCTCTAGCGTTTGACCCATGTGATCCCTCCACTCGTCTCTCGCATTTGACCCTTGTAATCTCTCCAGCCGTCCATCCCAATATTACCAAAAAATTAGTTTTTAGTAAGTTTAGTACGTTTTTATATATGATGTCAAGGAAATTTAACAATAGTATTTAATATTAGTTTTGAGAAATATTCGAAAAATGAAAATGAAGTGTCCCCAACTTTTTTTTCTTTTACTTTCATTTCTGACCGAAAACCTTACATAAGAAGAAGGGGAGAAGGCTGTCCATAAAGTTACCTTACCTTACGTAGGACGCGGAAGAGGTCATATCCGCCCGCACCTGATACAAGTCACCTGTTACTGGTTATCAGACCCAAAACAGCAGACACGAGTCACTATGGACGACATATCTCGCAATTGGTATGAAAGTATACGGACAGGAGACACAGTACACCAGACACTATAAACCATACATCAGACACATATCTTCCCATTAAATATCGAGCATTTCGCCACCAGACACCATACACAGTACACCAAACACCAAACGCATCACGTCTTCCCATTAAATATTGAGCATATAGCCACCAGACACCAAACACCATACATCAGACACACCATATCCTCTTATTAAATATCGGACATTCAGCCACCAGACACAATACACCAGACACCATATACCAAACACCAGACATCATACACCAGACACATCATGTCTTCCCGTTAAATCTCGAGCATTTAGCCACCAGACACCAGACGCCAAACACCAGACACGTCATATCTTCCCATTAAATATAGAGTTTTCAGACACCAGACACCAAACACCAGACACGTCATATCTTCCCATTAAATATAGAGTTTTCAGACACCAGACACCAAACACCAGACACGTCATATCTTCCCATTAAATATAGAGTGTTCAGACACCTGGCACTAGACACTATTGAAATTGCGACAGAATCTTTCCCTCACGATAACAAAGGTCCGGATTGAAAGGTCCGGATTTTAGAGATATTCAACATTTTATGAAAATCTATTACATGCAATACTTTTAAAAGTACGCATCATACCGATACCGACAGAAAAGTGTAAATTCTATGAGTACACTATATAGATACGCTTGTCTGTTATTGACGTGTCAATATATACCTGTTCATACAAAGTTTTCGAGATATTCGTGTTTTTCTGTTTTTCTTCTTTGTTTTTCGTCAATATATTCGATTCAATGTTTTTTATCCACATCAATTACTAGTATACTCTGGACCAAGGGAGAAAAACAGGACATTCTAACTTGTGTGCGGATTACCGGGCGAAGCGATGCCGAGGGTGGTAAATACGCGTGTTAGGATGTCCTATTGTCCTTCCTCGGTACATTCAATATTTTCCATCATAACTACACGGTTAAGTTCGATTTTTCTCTGTAAATAAAGGAAGAAATTTGGGTTATCATTCCGAAGATCTTTTGAAACAGCAGAAATCCGAGGAATGAAATAAACGACTTTCCTGACGTTATTTGGGAAGGAAAATCGAGCGGTGGAATGATTCAGCGAAACACCCCTTTTAATCCAATCACTTTTCCCTATCACATAAAATACCAACATGAAAACGTTTCCAGAATTCATCTCAAAATAGTATGTTTCACCTAGATAAATATAGCAGTCCCACCTCTGTAGTATTACTGAATTCAGAACGAGACGAAGGTAATATCATGATATCTTCCCCATTTGAACAGATATAGTTGGATATTCTTACAAGCTCTTTGTCGTCAGTTTTTCAGTTTGTTTCTCCAATCTCCTTCAAAGAAAATGTCTACTTTTCAAAGAATTCTCTTCAGAATATCGTTCTCATCCTCTTTGAGGGATCATACAGTGCAGCGGCATATGGAAATAAGTCCTCAATGAAGCTTTTTTCGACAACTCAATATCCTTCAATTCAATATTCGATAAAAATCAATTACTGTGCATCATGCATTAGCTATCTTCATGCAAAGGATCGGATTCATTTATTGAACCTGAACCAATTTCTATTAAAATTTCTATTTAAATTTCTGGTCCTGAGCATTACCTGTCTTCCTTCAAACACACGGAAGGCAAAATATTACTTGAATCTCCCTTGAGATATACAAGATAATAATACGAGCCAATCCCGAAGCAAATTGTTCAGTTAATCGATGATATATGGCCTCCTACCTCTTCCTTCCATCAACTCCCCTGTTGAGATACCTCACACCTCGAATTCCAATTCGAGATAATATCCCCATTAATTAGACCATCCATGAGAAATATCACCCACGAAATGATGGATAAAACTTTATATTTCATGAACAAATCCTAGTGATATGTCCCCTAAAAAATTTCCAAATAGCTTTAAACGCAATATCCCCTTTTAGATGGTTTGACGATTGTAAGCTTTTATTATGTTATTTTAGAGGCATAATCCCATGACACCTTCATCATTATCAACGTACACGGCGTTCTTTTTTTTGTTTTTACCTGGACTTTACAATTTATTCATCACATTTAATTAAGAGCATGTTCCAATGGAGCAGTCTTTTCACATTGGCCAAAACGATGAATTTAATTCTTGAATTTATCTTCCCATTACGTTAATTACATCACTGACGCGATTCAACATTCTGGTTTTGTTCGAGATTTTATTGTGGATTGCATACTCATGATTAACATTCTCAACTTACATGAACTCAATATTGTATTATAAAGTAAATTTTATATGTAAAATACCGGCAATTTTCTGTCAAGTGCCATGTTTACTGAAAAATTAATGGATTTCCATATTTTCGAGCACCGGGAACCTAAAAATTCCCCAACTTACTGGAGTTTTCAATCGAAATATGAAGATTTGATATCAAATAAATCTTGATTCCCAATTAATTGAAAACTTACGAATGTATTTTCATAGAATAATGGAAGGGCAATTTATACTTTCCATTAATTTTTTCAGCAAATTGTAGATTTTCTATGATGAAATTCCCAAAGAATTTTGGTGAACCTGTTCCTGGAAAAAAAATTCAGAAGGTGTATTGGAAATTCAACACAAACATTTTCAACGATGTCGAAAAATCAACGGATTATTCAAAAGTTCAATCCAAAAATGAATAAAAGCTGGAAATTTCAGTTCAATTATTCCACAGAAATTCAGAAAAATCACGAAAACTGGGGTCGTTTTAATTACCAATATTAAATTGAAAATTCAAGTGAGTTGTGAAATTTCCGTCTTAGTCCTCCTAAAAACTTCTATATTCCCTTGAATTCTACATAAAGCTTGAAAATTTATGATCATTTTTCCGTCAAATGAAAATCAATAATACTTTTATAAAAATGACAAACAGATTAACCATGAAATTTCAAATTCTTCTTGCAGGGAAATCCGAAAAAGCCTGTTGAAAAAGAATCATAAGGCAAATGAGACAGTTTCTAATCAGCTAAGCCCAATGGCTTCAATTGAAGACGACACAAAATAGAAAGGTCGCGTGAGTTTTTGATCACCATATTTATGAATGAAAAATTAATTGTCGTAGGTTTTTCAATAGTTTGAGGATTTTATTAAGGGTTCAAGATGTGATGTCAATCATTTTAGAACTAATTTTTCACTCAAATTTTGAAATATCAGTACTGGAACTCCTGGTGCACGGTAAGAGTGCCCGGCGCGTATCTGGGAGACCCGGGTTCGATTCCCGGCTGGGTGAAGCGGAAATTTTTCTCTCTAAATTCTAATTCTCTTAGAATTTATTTAATGCCTAAAGGTGGTTAGGCGGCGTGCTGAGTTGAATTTGGAGTGAGAATTTCCGTGGTTCCCGGTAGCTTAGTTGGAAGAGTGCCCGGCGCGTAACTGGGAGACCCGGGTTCGAATCCCGGCTGGGCGGATCGGAATTTTTTCTCTCTAAATTTTAATTCTATTTGAATTTATTTAATGCCTAAAGGTGGTTAGGCGGCGTGCTGAGTTGAATTTGGAGTGAGAATTTCCGTGGTTCCCGGTAGCTTAGTTGGAAGAGTGCCCGGCGCGTAACTGGGAGACCCGGGTTCGAATCCCGGCTGGGCGGATCGGAATTTTTTCTCTCTAAATTTTAATTCTATTTGAATTTTTTTTTTTTTTTTTTTTTTTTTTTTTAAAGTTCGTGAAAAAAGTTCACTCCACTACAAAACACTGAAAATGGCCGCTTGGCGGGATTCCGGCTGAGGATAAAAGTAGAAATACTATTCTTTCCGCAGTTGATAATAAACCCGTCGATAAATTTGAAAAACCTCATGGAATTGTCAAAAATGCGGCCGAGTGATCAGGTACTATTCCTGATTAGAAACTGTCGCATTTACCGTGCCTTTTACAAACTATTATAAAAGTATGAGAACGCGGAATGTTGTCCGCCATTTCGAATGAGTTTATTGACATGGATCATTAATTCCAGATGCTTAGTTACCCGTCAGTCACTCATTTAATGAGCGCGGCGCGGCTCGTTTTCGATTTGCTAAATTTAAGCGTATTTCTGGAAACTTGAAAATTCTCAAAAAATTAGAATTTCTAGTTCAATCTTTTTATTAAGCGTTGGAGTTTTTTGTTATTTTCTCTGGAAATTTGTGTAACTAAAAAAAAAAGAAACGTCGAACGGATAGAAAAGCGGCGCCGCGCCGCCCAATGCAAGTAAGTTCCTGTGGACCGCTCGAGCGAACAGTGTTGCTACATTCACTTTCATAGTTGAAATACGCATGTAGCGGTAAGCGCCAATGTGGCAACAGTGAGCTCGGTTTAACCGCGCAGTGCTGCGCTAACCGTGCGATGAATAAAGCCTGGTGGCCGAGCAGGGTGGATGACAAAATTCCCGTCGGCTAAAATCCCTGCGGACAACATCCCCGAAAAAAGCGCAGCAATTGCCGGTAGCGCCACGAGTGACAGTGACATGAAGTGGATGTCTTATTCGAATTGTATAATATTTTCAAATATTCCTATCCTTCTCATTATTACATCTTCTGACCCTTAAATTTTTCAATCACTTTGATGAAAATAAAATAAATTAAATTAATGAACTAATGGAGGGGAAGGGGTAGGGGGGATCGATGGTGTTGGTAAAATGGACCGCCTGTTTTTTGTGACGAGGGGGTAGGGTAAAATGAATCCCCATTCGTTTATTTGAAATATTTTTTTTTCAAACTCTGTTACCAAATTTTATTTGTCTGAAGGGGGGTTACCTAGTTTTTTCCAGAGGTGGGCTAAAATGAATCATCCTTTTATGTTCAAATGAAAAAAAAAAACAAAAAAAACGAACGAAAAAGATCAAAATAAAAAAATGAAGGGACTGATATAGGGGAGTGAAACGATGGAATTGAGATGTTGTTTGTAAATACTATTGTTGTTTGTTATTTCCTATATGTATATTCTTGTTGTTACTTTTTTTTTGTAAAGGGAACGGAAGCCCAGAAAGTCCGTAAAAGGAATAAAGAATACTATATTACTAATAGTAATAATATGAAATGAGAAAAAAAATGAATAAAATGATACTTTTGTTTTTGGCGGAGGGAGGGGAGGTGGTATGGGCCGGGGGGCAGAATCGATCACCTAATTTTGTTGGGATATGGGGTAAAATGGACTCCACTTTTTTAAATATTTTCTCAAATTTTTTCTTCAAAATTTATATCCTTCAGCATTTCTTTTCAAAATTTTTTTTGCGGGGAGGAGCAGGCAAGGGCAAAATGATGTGTATGTGTAATTGATGAAAATTTGCTATTCTGCCTTTTAATTGCTCTGAGTGATGTGCAGCTCTGTGCCCAATTTCAGCTCGATGGGTTCAGGGGGTCCTGAGATATAGCGATTCCTCAAAAAAAGGTTTTTCCGAAGATCTTGCGAATCATTGAACCGATTCGATTTTGTCGCTGCTCAAAATACTCGTCAAGGTGGTACCTATCATATTATTTCAAGAAATAAATGTGTTATTCACGAAACTTCAGTGATATGAATGGTTTTCGTTTTTTCGCGAAAATCGCTTGTACGCGTTATAACTCAAGAAATAATTCCGATAGAAATTCGAAACTTTGTAGAATTTCATGTCTTATAATGTTTGTCATTTTGTTTGTTATTTCGAGAAATACCGTGTAGGTTGAGGTGGGAGTGAAGGCAGGCGGAATCTTATTTTATGCACGTGGGGTATAAAAGACTTGTGAAAAGTGGTTGCTATGAAAAATTGTGGTGGAGAGGCTCATGTGTCTATAAACGTAGAATCACTTTGGTTGGTATGGAATTATATGGTAAGTACAGATATTAGATCATCATCAAAGTTAAGGGAAAAATCACAAAATGAATCGAATGGAAATAGATTCATACATGCGAAAATTTCACCACGTATGAGATTTGAAGATAACTAGAACCAAAAAGATAAATATAACTAAAACCATCACCTGAATGAGGTGACCTCATGTGATTTGATCCATTCTCATCTGCTTCTGTGCTTCCCCTAGCTAAAATTATGAGATATACACCAAAAACATATATTACCTTTTTTGCAGACAATTAAATTTCCTTCAAAAAAGTTCGCGAGACCGCTGTTTTATCTTTTACCATTCAGTTTCTAGAAGCCGGAGATTACACGCGAATGAAATAGAGTCGTTTTCGCCCGGTGTAAGTCAACATGGTGACTAATGCTCTACGAACGGTCTAAAACGTCGAAAAGTAAAACCCAAAGCGGCATTCAGTTGATATCTGACAGGGAGCGTGTCTGGACCTCAGTTTTCATATTTGTTATTCTTGTCGAATACAAAGTACAGTTTTTCCTCTCCCTCGTTTAACAACACTGTTTATGTCGAGTGTGTTGAGTGCTAGTGACGGAGGTACCCGGCCGCGAGGCCTGGGCCATCGGATGAACGTTTACTGATGACGATGGATACAGTTACAATTACCGCAGAAAATCGACGAAAACTGTTTTGATGTGAATAAACAAAAAATATTTTTATGATTTCCCACGAAACTAAAGGAATGAAACCGAGAAGTAAAATTGAAAACCAGAGAATCCGAGAGTGAATGGAACGAATAATTTTTCACACCTTGTCGCATATCAAAGTATCCCGATAATTAATTACTTCCAGGAGGGAAACCGTGGATAAACGTTTTTATTGGAATATTGTGAAGCTGTTTTATTCTTTTTTTTCGAGTGGTGTACACTGTTGAGAAATTTGTAGGAAAATTCGGCCTTTCTTTTTAACTGTGTTAATTAGAAATCAAGACACCGAGAGTATTTTTCGGGTACTTGAATAGCTTTTGAAAATACCCTTTTTTTTAGAAGACATTCATGCCCACTGTGGGATTTTATTATTCTTGCACTTAAAAATCGGGAATCCCCTCGTATTCTCAGGGAAACCTGAAATTTCATGGACTTCTCCCAATTGAAATGAATTCAATGTAAATCTCAGGAGAACTCAGTCATTCTTGAACGCACAGGAGAAAATGAATATGTAGTCTTTTTTCGATGATTGGAATACTTAGAGTATATTGATTGATCCTACAGTGTATATTCAATAATCGTGGGGAGAGCAAAGTGAAATGAATATTTCTTTACTCTGGAAAAATTCGCGATCGGAGGAAAATTCATCGCAAAGCTATTTTCTTTAGATCTAAAATCAAAGTCAATTGAAAATAAAGTATAATAGTTAACAAGGAGGAATAGTTTCTTCAGGGGCGAGTTTCCTTTAACTTCTCGTGTAGAGATAATTGATTCATCAGTTCCCACATATTTCAACAGAGCCGCAGATTGTAATAAGAAAAGATGCACGGGTTGGACTGGGATAAACCCGGATGGCACAGTCACCAGGAGCACCGAGCATTCGAAGTGTATAGGAGACAAGGCTAATATCGAAACGAAAGCCTTCAATCATCATCAAAAAGAGCTGGCTGCTATCAATAGTCTCACCACACGGAAAAGCTTCAATGCGGCGAGAGACAAGTGCGTAACAAAATCAATAATCGAATTCTAAGTGAAAAAAAAAAATCAGAGATAAAAACATACAACAAAAATTTTGAATTTCGAGTGTCACAAATTTCTACATTTTCGATTGAAATTCATAATATCCGTCAATTTAGCTCAGAATATTCTAAATATTCTAAATATTCTAAAGATTCACGTGCAACAACATTGGAGAGAAAACCTAGCACATTAATTTTCATTGTAATTAGGTCAATATCCTACTATGAATTTTACATTCTTCCCACTCAGTTTTCGAATGGATAGTCAATCAAAAAAATAGGCCAGATATTTTGATATTTATATAAAAATTATTCTTTTGCCGTTTTTTCTTTAGCAATTTGTGAGCATAATTTTGAATTACCGCTGGACAACTACGTAGTTAATATAGAATAAAGTGGAATGTGATGATTCTATTGGTTGTAATTATAAAAGAACGAGTAACCAATAAAAATCGTCAAGAAACAAATAAAATTACGAATGAAATCTGAATGAATTTACAAGAAAATGTGAAAAAAAGCTAATATGATTTTTTTCGGATGCGCTTTTTTTTCTATTAAAAATTTCCACAAGTTTTGTGATAGTCGAAGCAAGAAATATTTTTCTTCCAACTGAATAGAAAGTCTTCAACAGAGAAGTAATAACATTCTCGATTCACGCATCGGCATAAAATATCGTGGAATTAAACATGATATTGTAATAATCTTGAAGTCTTTAAAATGAATTGGAGACTTAATTCAAAATACATGGGGCGGTTTATTATGAATGACAGAAGTTAAACAGAAGAACAGTCCAATCAGTCTGACATTCGTACAAGAGGGAAAACAAACTACAGTCATACTAATGCCTATACATTCGGTCCCATTCCATTCTCATTCACACGGGGGAAATGGTAATTTATTTCATTCTGTAACACTATCCCCCCTTTTTTTTATTGTTGTCGCCCGAACAACACCTTATTAGAGCTACCGAGAATTCTTCAGACTTGGTTCCTCAAAATTCTCGGTTATCAGGGGCTCTAATACCCTTGTTCCAACACAAAACCCTGACGGAAAATTACAATTGGAAGAGGTTTAACTGCTTAAGAACCGAAACAACAACATTTTTTACAAGGTTCATCCCATTCGCAAAGATTCATCTTCATTGTTGAGCACCACGTTTCATGGGAGTCCTTCGTTTCACAATTCAGGGGAAATTGTCCGAAAATCTCCTTATCTGCCTTCAAATGAGACCTAAATCAGCGTAACCTAAACAGACAAGACAGATCAAGCGCAAAATTTTGTTCATTGTGAGATTAAGTCATGGCTACTCTCAGATACACCTCTGGAGTAGCTCCGTTTCTCGGCGTCCCGAGAAAATAATCGTTCCTCAGCATCTTGAAGAAATAACTCGAGCCTTCTTTGGCAATGTTAACAAAAAAGTTAGCGTTCTCTGATCTCAGAGAAATAATCGTTCCTGGTAGCACAGGAAATAATGAATTAGCAACCCAGGAAGCAATCATAAAGCCTTTCATGACACATATTTTACAAATTCTCAGAGATTTCATTATTCACCGTAATGGGTAATTCGATCCACGTGGACAACTTTAAATTTACCACGGGGTAACTTTTGGATTCGTTAGACAACGTCATTGATTTTTGTTCGAATTACATAAAGGCCATCCGAATCACGCTGCAGTTTAGGTGATTTTCCTTTGGTCTTTCGTGGATAAAAGAGCCAAACTTTCTCACTCGGTTTAAAGGAAAGTAACAAGGCTTTCTTATCATAATTTGCTTTCATTTTGTCGCTCTTAATAACTAGAGTGTCTCTAACTAATTCATGGACGTCTATTAATTTTTCCCTAAGTTCGTGAACAAATTCTGGAATATTCGAGTTTTGAGAATTATTGCGTTTAGGAACCTTGCCTGGAGTCAAATCTAAAGGTAACCTGAGCTCTCGACCTAACATCAAAAAGGCTGGAGAAAACTTAGTGCTCTGGTGTGTTGCGGACCGATATGCAAGGAGAAATAATGGAATCCACTTATCCCACTCTTTTTGGTTATCGGCCACAAACTTGGCCAAATAATTGAGAATAGTACGATTCAGTCTCTCTACCATACCGTTCGATTGAGGGTATAAAGGCAGTTCTTGTCCGCCTGATTTCCAGTAGCTTCATGACTTCTCTGAAGATGTTAGATTCGAAATTCCTACCTTGATCTGAGTGAATCTCTAGAGCAATACCGAATCGAGAAAACACGTGTGTCACGAGTGCTTCAGCAATTATAGGTGTTTGATAGTTGGGAAGAGGAATCGCTTCTGGCCACCGCGTGAAATATTCCGTGATCATGGATATGTAGCGATTCCCTGTAGAAGACTTGGGAAGAGGTCCAAGAATATCAACCGCAATTCTTTCGAATGGACTACCAATGTTATAAATTTGTAGTTGGGCTTTTCCTTTCCGTCTGGGACCATTTTTAGTAGCACAAACAGAGCATTTTTTGCACCAAATTTCCACATCATACTTCCATGTTTCCCAGTAGAATTTCTCACGAATTTTAGGCAGAGTCTTGTTAACTCCAAAGTGTCCGCTTGTTGGAGTATCGTGAGCTTCAGAGAGGATCCTAGAAATCTGCTTCTTTGGAGTGACTAATTGGTATTTGATGGATGTATGATTTGTCGATTCCCACCGTCGGAATAATGTGCCATCCAACAGCTCGAGTGAGTCCCAATACAACAGATATAATTTTGTCTCGATTCCCAAATGGAAAACTTCATGCCATTCCGGTCGGCGATTCTCCTGTTTGCTCTTGATGAGTACTCGTAGAACAGGATCTTCCAGTTGGAGTTTTGCCCAGTCAAGACCGTCATCGAGTGTACAAACTGTCCGATGGACTAGCATTTGGTGATCTTCATTCTTATTATTGATCTTCTCACATTTTTTGCAATCGCAAGGACGTCTTGATAACGCGTTAGCATTTCCATGCTGTGTTCCTGGATAATGAGAGATCTCGAAGTCAAAAATGAATAAAGATTCTAACCATCTTGCCATTTGACCTTCTGGATTCTTGAAAGTAAGTAACCACTTCAACGCTGCGTGCTCAGTCCTGATCAAAAACTTTCCACCCAAAAGATAATGTCTGGAGTATTCTATTGATTCTATAACAGCCAACAATTCTCTTCGAGTGACACAGTAATTCCTTTGAGCTGGTTTGAGACAGTTACTGAAGTATGCCACTACCTTTTCCTCAACTCCATGCATCTGAGATAGGATAGCACCGAGAGAAAACTGAGATGCGTCGGTATCAATGATGAAAGGGAGGTTTGGAACAGCTACTGCGAGAATTGGTGAAGATGTCAGGGCTGATATCAATTCTGTGAAGGCTGTTTGGCATTGTTCATTCCAGATGTAGGGATTCCTGATTTCGGTCAAACGGTAGAGAGGTTTTGTAATCAGCGCAAATCCTTCCAGATATTATCTATAATAAGAGCATAAACCCAAGAAACTCTGCAGAGCGACCTTTGAAGTAGGAATTGGCCACTCAATAATGGCTCTAGTTTTATCTGTATCACATTTGATACCATCTCCCGAAATGATGTATCCAAGGAACCGAACTTTGGGCTGAAAGAAAATGCATTTCTTCGGATTGACCTTCAAATTCGCATTCAGTAATCTGTCCATCACCAGTTTATTATTGCGAGAGAGGTCTTCGAAGTTCTTTCCAAAGATAAGAATGTCATCTAGATACACAAGCCAATTTTTTCCAATAAGCCCTCTCAATACCTCATTCATGACACAGATAAACGTAGCGGGAGCATTGCATAACCCAAAAGGCATCACGGTGAATTGCCATAACTCATTTCCAATTGCAAATGCAGTAATTTCACGAGCTTCAGGTTCCATTTCGATTTTCCAATATCCACTCTTGAGATCAATTGTGAAGAACAGTTTCGATCCAGCAGTCATATCAAAAATGTCCTCAGGTCTAGGAAGTGGTACAATTGGTGTCAGAAGTAAAAAAAAAGAGAAAAGAGGAGAAGAGACCGGAAGTAACAGGAGGATGAAAAAACCGGAAGTGACCAGAGTGGAAAACACAGTTTCCTCCATCTACAAACTGGATGGATAACGGATCGGCATCTGACAGCGTAGATTTTTCTTCTCCAAGGTCAGATATTCCCACAATGACCCATCGAGGACCTCTGCGCGATGGTTTTCGTCCGTTTTCTGCTCCACCGGAAAGGAATGCTGAGGACCCACTTGGAGATAGAGTCAGACGGAGAATTCACACACTTCGAGAGGATTTCCAGGAAGAATTACGCAACGTTGAGGCAAGAATGTCTCAAGCAAGGCAAGACGATCGAGAAGAAAACCCTCGGATGATTCGTGAGGAGATCCATGCGTCCATCAGAGAGATTTTCATCAATGAATCATCAAATACAGATAATATTGAATTTCTCAATCTTCCCAATCTCAACCGCACTAAAGACGTCAGAAATGCTAACCCAACACATACTCATGCTTCTGCTAATCCAACTCACGCTTCTGTAGTTACCGCTAGGAATTCAAATGTAGAAATTGGCGTCAAGGTTAAACCTGACACTTACGATGGTTCTACAATTCATGATTGCTGCCAGTAATAATAAATGGTCAGACTCAACAAAAGCAGCACAATTAACTACTCTTTTGCGCGGAAAAGCTCGCGAAATTCTAGATTATCTTTCCACAGTAGAATTGAACGATTACCACAGGATTATTCAAATAATGAATGAAGAATTCAGCGATGAGCATTTTGCTCGAATGAATCATAATCAATTGGAGTACCGTGTTAGAGGCGAAAATGAAAGCATTGCAGATTTTGGAGAAGAACTAAAGAAACTAGCACGTCTTGCATTTCCATCTACCCCAATTGAAGCCCGCGATCGAATTTCATGTTCTTAATTCATCAGAGGANCTAGCACGTCTTGCATTTCCATCTACCCAAATTGAAGCCCGCGATCGAATTTCATGTTCTTAATTCATCAGAGGACTCAAGAATCGTTAGATTCAACACCAATTACGTTTTGAACGGATTACTTCTTTACGTTTGGCAGTTGAACGCGCGACAGAGTTAGATGCAATCGACTGGACTTTGAATGAGGAAATAAATCTTCAGTCTAATTCTAATAAGAAGAAATTCACTCCCGATTTTCCCGACAATTCCAAAACCCAGTCGAATCACAGTACAATGACTTCTCGACGTACTCATCCGAACAAGAGATCTAAAATCCAATGTTTCCATTGCAAAGCTTTCGGCCATTATGCAAATGAATGCAATAAACGAGATCCTCAACCACCAAATTTTTCTAACAATCGATTCTACAGGAATTCAACGTCGAGGTTCTCACGTCCAAATTCATCTAGTTCTTCTAACTTCCACAGGAACAGATCCTAAAACTGCAGACGAACTCAAAATTTTAACTCAACTCACACCAATGTTTTCGGCCAAAATGACAACGAAATGAACAGAGCATCGGAAAACTAAGGAGAGTCAATTCAGCAGGGGATGGATTCACTCATTCACTTCTTCCGAAAACACGATGTTACCAAACAATTATCAATAGACAAATGATGAACTTGAACCTGACACTGAATGGAAAAATCAATAATCGAGAATGTCTGATGCTAATTGATTCTGCTTCTGATATCTCAATTTTAAACCCAAAATGTTTCGACAAAAAATCGAATTCCTTCAAGAAAGTCAATCAATCAATGACAATTTTAACTGTTGCCAGGACGAATTTGATTCATCACTAAATACAGAATACTACGATACAAATTGGAGGAATTTCTATAAACTTGGACCTTGTAATCTCTAATATTCAAGAAGATTGTATCCTCGGGCTAGACTTTTTGTATAAATCTGGACTCCACTCAGATTCACGAGGCATTTTAGAGGAAAAATTCAACTCAAGGTCTAACACAAAAATCGTGTCAGTACGTGAGACAATTCAGTCTAGAGGGACACCGGATCCGTCTTTACCAGAAGATCTAACGAATCTTTTTGAATCATCTTCGAAATTCCTCGATTATTCACAGAAAACAACATTCACGAACTTTTTATTGAATTATCAGCAATTATTTTCCAAAGGAGAAGGGGATTTGGGACGCCATCGGAACACAAAACACAATATCGTTCTTCAAAATTCCCGACCGATCAAACAAGCTCCACGGAGAATTCCTTTACAGTACAGGGACAAAATCTACATCATCGAGCCAATGGTGAAACACAAAATAATCGAACCTAGTATTACTCCTTGGGTATCTCCAGTCACTTTGAATCGAAAAAAGGACAACTCGATTCGTTTTTGCGTGGATTATCGTCCCATCAATGATATAACGAAGAAAGACGCTATCCCACTTCTGACATCAATTGTAATAATCTTGAAGTCTTTAAAATGAATTGGAGACGTAATTCACAATAAATGGGGCGGTTTATTATGAATGACAGAAGTTGAACAGAAGAACAGTCCAATCAGTCTGACATTCGTACAGGAGGAAAAACAAACTACAATCATACTAATGCATGATTAGATGCCTATACATTCAGTTCCATTCCGTTCTCATTCACACGGGGGAAATGGTAATTTATTTCATTCTGTAACAATATTTAAAATCTGAGGACATTATTTAAATGCTGATAATGATAAAAATTAAGGTAGTCGTTCATTTTATCTCGATTTTGAGGGTACCCAAATGCAAAACCTCCAGCATATGATTCCAAGGCAAGGAACCTTCGTCGATTGAAATCCTCCAAAAGTCCACCCGAGCCTAAGGATCTGGGAGAATTTGTTAATTATTTGAAACAAGAATGTTGTGAGCCGATGTTGGAGTACAATTATGGGAAGTTGCGGGTAGCGTTGGTTGATGGGGCAGACGGATCGCAATCTGCGATTTTTGGAGATCCGGAGTATGTGCGTCGACTTCTGGTAGGAATTGCAGATGGTGTAGACATATTCATCGATGACACATTTGACTCCATGCCGGCTTTACCCAATTTAATTCAGTTGTTGATTGTCCATGTGTGTCGCTACAACCACGTATGTAATTTTCTATCAATATAAATTGAAAAAAATGTGTAAATTTGAGTAAGTTTCCCGTTGATTCATGATGAAGAATCTTTTTTCTGGAAGCAATAACTGGATGAGTATAAAAATTGATGAATTGGAGGAAATAATAACACTTCTCTCAATGGAATAATATTTTCATCTAAAAAACTACTGGGGTAAACATTTTCGTCGATGACACGGGGAAATATACTCATTTTTCAACTTAGTAATTCGATTTTCCAATATAGCACTCAAATCTATTTCCCGTCGCATTTATGAACTTGAAACATTACCTTTCAAGGTCCTTCCAATCGCCCATGCTTTGATGATGAACCGAACAATCGAGGCATATGTAAGTGTTTATGCGCATATCTTCAGTGCAATAGCACCGCAGTTTCACGGTTACAAAACAAAGGTGCATACTGATTTCGAACCTGCTGAACAGAAAGCTGTCCAAGTGGTACTCCCAAACTCCACCAATGAGTTGTGTGTTACCCACTTCGAAAGGCTGAGGAAAACTATTGGCATGCACTGATCTAACATCACATAGAATAATTTTTTTTTCTTCCCTGGACACCCGTTATTCTCGTGCCGTCTTTGATTCAGGATAGTTTCGACATTACACGTTGATTTCATAGGACATTATTACATCTTTCATTTCGCGCACTGAGAACGGCAAACGAACAAAAACGAAAAAAATCTTTTTTTTTTGCTTTTTTTAGGTGATTGTCAAGTCAAGAAAACAATTGTCCGACAATAACACAATATTCAGGAGAATGATAATTTTCCATCGATCAACTTAATTCATGAGTCATAGCTTTTTCTTAACATTTCTCCCCATAGGCTCAGATAACAAATGCTATCAAGACACGAGCCATATCAATGACGAAATTACCAAAAGTGGAAGTCGAAGAATGGAAGATCGAAGTTGGTATAAGGAAGTGTGTCAGAGAATATCTCCATATGATAATGGCGCTTCCCCTTATGCCAGAGGAATAAATAAACTCTCAGTATTTCGATTATTTTGAAGATCAATGGTTCGGCAGGTATCCTCCGAAAGAGTGGTGTGCATTCAATGCAGTGAAAAGGACCAATAATGCGGCTGAGTCGAGAAATAGAACAATGAATTCGGATTTTGAAAAACATTGGCATCCATGGAAGTTTGTTAGTAAGTGCATGAACTAGAAAAAAAGTTACTTTCAATTATAAACGTACAGATTAATGCCATAATTTTATATGTGAATCGATCTTCTAATATTGTTCGGTACTCATCGTAAAATACGTTTTCGACCCGTACGAAATTCACACTCGCAAACTACTAACAATAAGCAGTTTTTCATTTGATCGTATGCACGCTCATTATTCACTATTTATTCTCATAAACTTGATTATTCCGTGAAAACTATATTGTCCCATGGCTCAGCTCATAGTGAATATGGACGCTGTCGTTCGGTGAGAGATCACGGAGTTGACCTCGATTTTCCACATTATGTTGGAGAAAAACTACGTGACAGATCTGAATACATGAATTCCGCCTAATTTATCTCCAATAATAACTTAGAAATTGTGTTTTTTTCATAAATTTTCACCGAACGACATCTCTCTCCAGAATTACGGAACTTTTCCGGTAGTTGTTATTGAATATTTCTCTTCATGGAGAAACTGCTGAGTTTCCTATAACTGATATTTATCTATTGTAATTTATAGTTCATCTCGATAGTAATTTTATTTCCATCTGTTACAGAGTATATTCATGAACAATTATTTCCTATCGCACATATTAGGGTTTCAGGAAAATCAAATTTCCCACCGTGACCGAACTTCCATAGTATTGTGCAATTATAATCATCAAATCATTGATAATATAAGAATTGTTGACAGGAAATGAACTCCTTTGCAGGGACTCTTGTTAGTGTCCAAAATACTCTCTCACGAGATTTCGATGTCATCAAGGTTGGCGCCTCTCCTCAGAAAATCAGAGAGAGCGATCACAGGAAGGAGGCGTTTATAAAGTCACAGGGACTCCTCTTCTATTGGAGGAGGGGAAATTGAGTCCAAATGAATTTTTGGATAGAATGGTAACATGTATCGATTTCAAAAGAGTACGTTGGATCAAATTTCACTTAATTCACTATTTTTCATTAATCTAATGGTAACGTAACAATTATTCTCAATATCTACAGAATATCGAATGGGACAAGCGTATCCTTTCATCGACATCGAAGATGAGAGTCAGTTCCCAGTTGAAACCAAAGAAGAGACCCAAAGCCATGCTGTCAATGATGTCGAAGGTAGAATGAAGGTCCCAGCTGCCGCAGCAACAGCAGGAAGAGAAAATTATGAAAATACAGAGAATCAATGCAGGGAAATTCATGAGAAGAAAGTTAAGAGGGAGAGACGAAAGAAGAAGAAGAAAAAGGGAGAGAAAGAAGACATCGAAGAAGGCGATGCCATGGAAAAATCCAACGTTTCTGATGACTCAAGTTTTAAATTCGTCATTAAAAGGAAGTTTGTAACTGATAAGAGGCGTTTATAGTATTGCAGTGATCAAGCTAACAGTTAAAAGGATATAAATAATGGAATGATGATGTACAGGGTTCAAAAATAATAATCAAATTTTTCTTTTTACGTAACTGAATTTTTTTAAATGTCTTTTTAATATAACTGAAATTTTGAATTTTACCATTTTTTGAACTTTTTTTATTATTTGTGCACATTTGTCGTTTGTCTCTCCCAGAATCGACTTCAGTGTTACTTTCCGAACAATGACTGCTAGGCTCTCTGAGCAATTCTTATTTTAGAACGACTCATTTGAAATGAGTCATTTCACTAATATTTATACAGAGGTATTTATTGAGCTGTTTCGTGTGAAAAGTGGAAATCATGAAAATAAGAAGAAAATTCATGGAAAATGTATCTGAGTATCAAAAGCATCCGCGTCAGCCGAAATTTTCCAAAATTTTTTGTAGATCTTGAATTTAAGAAAAGAAATAATGAATTTCCAATGTTGTACATTTCTTCAGCTATGAGGCTAGCTTTTTTTCCAACGCCCGCAAAATAGTGAAAAATGCATGGAAAACTAGTATTCGAGGAAGTCAATCTTGATATTTCACCTTCATGGAACTTTCAACTTTGTTCTAAAACATTTCATTGAGATATATTAGAAAATAAATTACGGAATTGTTGTCTTCTGTGAGTTTTCGTTCACCTCATCATGAGATGTAATAACGTGCTGTTCTCTTGAATCGCGTGCAATACAAACATCGGTACGACTCTTTTTACTCATGCAGTGTGAAAATCAGTGCAAAAATGGAATGATCCCATCGTGCGACATTGCCACTTCTTAGCTGCTTACGAAAAAAAGAATCAAATTATGAAAAAAAAAGTCAATATTGTGATGGAAAACTTCTTTAAAAATTTGGAGTATTGTATTCAGCGATTGAATCAGGGCTCGAGAACAACAGAAACCCTTCCGCCCAGCCCCCTCGGAGATCCCCAGACGAAACCCATTAAATTCTTTGTCATCGTGTTTTTTCCCTTGACTTTCACTTTCTTCTCCGTATTGTATGAATCAAAGTTTTTTTTTTAATTGTCCTCCAATGAATTGAGGGACTTCAATGTTTTTTTTTGAATGTAGGTCTTCTAGCGCACTATCCATCGACATAAATTGAAATTTATTTCACGCATGAAATCTTTTGATTTTTTTTCCAGAATTCCTCTGTCTTACGATAACTAGGAAAAAAAAGATCTCCTAAATTTTCAAAGTTTTGTCACCCTTCAGAACGATTGCCATCAACTTGGCAAAACATAGAATTGTTCAATAAATAATTGATGTTGTTAATTCAATTTTTTTGCATTTCTGACGGTTGACAAAAGTCAAGGGAGGTCAACCAAAGGTTTCAAAAATTTTGTTTGAAAAAAAATGTGGGTCCATTTTACCTTACTTCTCGGAAAAAAATCAGGTGGTTCATTTCACTTTCCTTTCCCCACTCCTGGCCAAAGAAAAAAGTTTGGGGAAGAAATTGAAAAAGAAAATTATCATTTTATTCATTTTTTTGTTTTCTTGTGTGATATTTGAGGGATCCGTAGGGGTTTTCAGATAAACCAGACCTACCAATATGAACCCTCGGGTCGCCAAGTTGACCCTTCTGCTTCGGCTTCTGCAACGGCAAGAGCCTAAGGGGAGTCCGCTCACAATTTGGGATGTTTTTAAGGAAAAAGGTCTTCTAATGATCACTCCTGTTTAACTGGCAACAGTAAATATAATATTGTAATAAATGTTTAATGTCTACAAGACAACTGGAAAGGATTGGGTTCAGTGTACGCGTGATTAAAATGTTCCAAACTACAGAGGGTGGATCGACTGTCCTGCTTCGCCTCTGCCCGTGATCTGTCTTAGTTTTGGGGTAGCAAGTCGTTGCTAACCCAAACATGCAAATTAAGCATTCTCACGGTTTTGAGAGATTAAGACAGCCATGCTGCTGTCATTGACGGTCTCCAACATAGTCAAACAGTTTCTGAACAAAAACTGGACTCAGGTAACACCGTGAGACTGCTTAGGTAAGATTGTCAGTGTCTGAAGAAACTGAAATTCTTTCAGTTTCTATCCACTTATAATAAAATGGGAAATATTATTTCCTAAGATAAAATAACCGATGTATAGACTGGGTCTACACGTCACACTCCCCTGCTAAAACTATTACTACTCCTGTACAATAGTCTATTAAACGATGACACGGGAGTGTCAAATGAAATCAACTAGGTGCCTTATGGGCCTATCGAAAGCCCCTGCTTTATGAGCAAAAATAAAAAATAAAATTCCGTAATGAATACAGAGATCCATTCTAATGATTCCCGATATTTGATTATCTAGATAACTTCACGATTCCTAAACACCTCATGAAGTTATTTCATGAGTATAAACAAAGGTAAATGAAATTATTTTAACCCTAACGACTGAACCCTCACAAAGATTTTTCCAAAATCAGTACATAGTTGAAATACACAGGTATGGCTCGATACATAGAGGGAAAAAAAGAAGATCTGCGTGGTCCAGATCGTCCATGGTTGATCGGCTTGGTTACTCACCACCCGGTGAGATGTCGTCTTACTTGCTGACGAGCAGCCACAGGGCGGTTGCCCCATGGCATCTCCACCAGTTGCCAACCTTCGGGGGTCAGATGGGCAATATAGGTAGGTGTCGGATTCCTTGGCTGCTGCGGGAAAGGTATTACGTCCCTCTCCGGGGGAAGTATGACTGGTACAGGGTCTGACATGCACAACAGTGGGTCGATGGATTGCGTCCGGGCTACCGGTCTCCACTGTGTCTCTGGTTCTGTGACTTCTGTAATGGTAGCTGTGGGGCGTGATCTCATCTCTATTGGAGGTTCGGAATGTGCTGGTGCTCTTGGAGGGGGTGCAGGAGACCTTGAGGCCCTTCTCTCTCTCCTTGATATTCTAGCGTGGTGTCCCGAGTGTCGCTCTAGATCTGCAGTACCTGCAAATCTTAAGACAGCTCCATAGACCCCAACAAATCTCGACCATAAGGAAAATTTGAATATTATTCCTGCGAGTAACATTACGATACCGCGACCGACTTCAGTATATCCTAAACCGTGTTCTACTCGTCTTAATCGCCGGATAGTCTCTTTCTGTTTAGCTAAATGTCTGGCCTTTGTAATGATGGTCTGCAGACCCAAACTTTCCTTCTGAATATTCTTATCGTTCCCTGGCTCGTCACGTATTGTCTGTGTGAACGTCACGTCCCCAAGGATCTCGGTAATATTTCCGTACCCAATTTCCCTTACGGCTTTTTCCAAAAGCGCTGAAATATTGATGCCAACTTGATCTAGGAACTTTGTGATGTAGACAGAGGAAACTTCTCTAAAGGCGACAGGGGTAACAAAACGCGATCGGGCCTCGCAAGTTTGTGGGAGAGTCAGAGTGGCTTTCCCTTTTATGATCCTGGTGATCGGTTCACGCCCTTCGCAGTTTATGCGAAGCTCGTCCTCGGTCACCACGGAAAATACCCAAGTATTGGAATCCTCAATACTTGCCCAATACGTTTGCGATATGGATTTTACGCGCATGTCACATAATTCAGATCGATTGAACCTGGGGTTCGTGAGGAGTTGTACCTCGCAATCTTGGTTTCCATAGATCTCATATATAGGGCGTATGGCTTTACATATAAACTCCGTGGAAGTCTTCCTGCATCGTGTTACATCTTCCTGATCGAATTTGAAGTATGTGTTCGAGTGTTTACAAATAGCTGTGTAGGAGTGACTGGGCGAAATGAATCCTACGGCCGTGGTTATCGCATTTTTAATCCCTAGGGGCAAAGTAAGGTGGTTATACAACGTATATTTCATTAAATCTACCATTGGAAAGGTTAATATGAATACAACCTTGTCCTTATGGAAATAGGCCGTCAGATCTGCTATGTTTACTAATTCTGTGGCGTGGGATTTTTCTAGCGGCACGGGTATCTCTATGCCCTTATTTTGCCTTGAAATCTCTATGGTCGCATTTACAATACATTCCGCGGATAGGATAGAGCGATGCAACTGGCCTTTCTTTGCACTGTGTATCTACGTCGTATTGATTTATTTCCCCGCTCAATGCTGATAACAAATTGGCCAGTTTTTCATTATATTTGATTAATTCAAATCGCTCGGCCACTTTCCCTATCGATTCTAGCAATGATTGTTTGAACGCTCCTAGAAGATTTTCGAAAGTTCGCATTCTCGTTTGAATTTTTTGAAACTCGCACTGGACTATATGCGTTTGGTTGGCCAGAAGGGCTAAAGTCTCGCTGGTGGTATTTTTCAATGATTCAATACATTGATCATAATACTCCGCGTCTTCCTCGTCCATGGTGCCAAATAAAACCTTACTTATTTTCCCTATAAAACTGAAGACCGCGCCGCGTTTCACTCGTTTATAGTCGTCCGAGAGCAATTTGCGCAAATGCCGATGTGTCTCGTCTATTGAGTCTAGCGTGTGCATCATTTGATCCAGTTGTGGTTCAATAGTACATAGAGAATGTATGTCGTTGCACGCCCACTTGAATTTGAGCCATTGCTTGACCATAAGTTGCCGCTTTTCCAGGAACTTTGTCGCGTCTATGTGTGTGACCATCTTCCAAATCGTGTGGTAAATGGGTAAATTGGCATATTTCGTCGACACAAGTCCGTTTCCGTCCGGTATTACCATGATTTTAACTTCCTCTGCCTCATGGCTCCCGGTGAGCCTGAAAAAAACCCAAAATTTAAAAGGAAGTGGTATTTTCGTTGTTTTCCCTCATTCTCGCCCCCTTCTTATTTTTGTTATGATTCCACATTTCAAAAATAAGAATTTCGTGATCTTGAGGGAAATACGATTTTTAAATTTGAATGGCTTTGCGCGCGTGACGCTCGAGGCGCGGCGGTCATTCATCATGAGTGGACGATCGACGCTAGGAAGTTTTTTGTAACCAAGAGTCGTTTGGTAATTCTTTTCTATTCCACGCACTGATGCTTCGGGTGCATTCGCATGTTCGGCGCTGCAGTTAATAATTCTAGTTCCCACCCTTATACCGCTAGCACCTGTGCTCTTAGAGATTCAAACACTCGCCATGTACCCGAAGGATCTTTTTCTAGAATTTGTGGAGGAGCCCTTCGGGGTTTCGGAAGTAAGTGTTCCTACATTTATTTAACAGAAGTTTATATATATCTTTTTCTTTAGAAGGTTGCCATTGTTATCCTATCTTCTTTTTCTTTACAGTTGTCTCTAGGGATGGCACGTGAGAGGGAGATTGCGCGAGGTTTCGGGATCCGGTATGATCTTATTGTGAACTTTTTCCTCTTTTGCAATAATGGATCCGTGGTTTTTGACCATGTAAGGAAGTAAAATTTTTATTTTTCAAAAACATTTCGAATAGAATTACAATTTTCACTTGTTTTTTTCTTTCATAGGACTTTTATCTACCCTGGGATCGGTACATGGTATTTTTACGTGCTGTAAACCGCCCCCGCTCCACCGATTATATTTTTGCCCATTTTATCCATTTCTCAACGGCGGCCCGTTTCATCCTGGATTATCGCCTGGGGATCCTGGAGTGAAGTCAAAACAAGAAATTTGGATTCGTTTCTGTAAAACACCCTATAATGTAAGAAGGGGATATGTATAATATATGGAAAAAATGTTAAGTTCTGAGGGTAGACCGAATTCATTTTATTTCCTTTCCATTCATGTATACGTTGTGGCCTCTCTCATTGACGACTCAGTGGTATGCGGAGGGTGTCCGATTACACTGATAGAATAGACCGACTCCGTCTTTGTACTACTAAGTCGTACGCGCGTGGTTTGTATGGGACGTTTTAAGAGTTTTTTTTTTCATTTATCTGGGGGAAAACGTTTCTTGGGGTGTCAGGTTGCCGTCTTATCATCTTTGGTACGGCATCGACGGGCTTCGTATCGTTCTCAATTCAGTAGCTAGTTGGCGGTTGAGCCTTGCTTTTGATTGAGGTGAATTTGATACATTTTTGAGCATAAGGGAAAAAAAGGAATCTTCTCATCCCATCATGCCATTATCGGAGCAAGATCCTCGGGTTGTGATTTTGGAAAAACTGATGGAGACGGTGCCTTTCGTGAGTGTCTTAATTCGCCGAGGTCCCAATTCTCGATCGCTGGAACGTATCAGGACTGAGAGCCCTGTTCCCACTTTGCCACAGGAGGTCAATGATATCCTGTCAGCCTTTAATTTTCCGACTTTTCGTTGTCGAACTGGCTACTTTGGCTTATCTATGGGTGATCTCATCGAATCCCAATGAAAGGCTGGTAAGGTTACCGAATCACGTTTTTGGTTTGGAGATGGCGGGATTTCGTGGCTATCAAACTGCATCCCAGCGTCACCGGTAAGGAGGGAAAAAAAAAATGTTTTTTTTTTAAATTTGTTTGGATCTAGATATTTTTCGTATTTGCAGTTTATTTTTTTTTGTTAGAACCCCGTTTTGGTGGACCAGAGTGCCGAAACTTGGTTGACTTTATCCATTGAGGTTCACCTCAATGGTCCTTTCAGAGGAAGTCTCAAGGGTCCCTTACTTTTTTCGCTGCTCTGGGATTACGTTCGAGCGAGACTCCAACGTTTCCACCAGGTTGCGGTTTCACGCGCCGAAAATAAGGCCCGAGTGTTACGCTACTGGCGTGGGGGAGACTTTTGCCTTCCCAGGCTTTTCATCGAACCCCCTTGTGCTACCGTGAGTATCCCTTTTTCTTAAAAATTTATCATGGACAGAAACGGAGGAAAGAAAAATTTTCAATTTATCATGCATCGAGTGAGACGCATAGCTGTAAGTAACAAAAAATTTACGGGGCAATTTGGGAATAGAAAAAATCCATTTCCTGACACTGGTTAGGATCAGTCTTTTTCCTTGATCGTTTTTTTTTTGGTTAGGTATTTTCTTTTTTTAAGATCGAAAACCGACAGAGGAATCTGTGAGCAATTTCTATCCAGGAGGACAAAAAAAATTTTCTCGCCTCAACCGACCCTCAAGTATATAAAATTTTTTTTCGCACGGTAAAAATATACTCGATTGATTACTTATAAATCTGGTATCTTCTCATTTTTTTTCGCAAATTTATTAATTTGAATTCTATTATCTCAAAGGTCGGCCAGAATATTTTTTTTGTTTGCCCTTCTTATTTCGCTTCTCCCTCGAGTTGTGGTTCATTCTCTCGGATCCACGCTTTTTTCAATTTATCTCGATGTACTACCCTCGGTCCCCTCTCTGTTTGAATCTTAACGTTATTCCTGTCTAAAACTTCAAGGGTTTCATATGGACCCTTCCATTCGTCATCCCTTTTCCCTATTGTAGGCTCTTTGCACAACCATATACGATTACCTACATCGAGAACAATCGGTTTATTTTTGCGATCGTAGTTTTTTTTCGACTTTTCTTTAGATTTAATTAGATTGACGCGTGCTTTGTTGCGGACTCGTCTTAACCCTTCTGTAAGCTCTCTAAAAAGGTTGTAGTAAGGTCTGCCCCCTAAACCTTCTAATGAACGTGCCGATGGGAGCCTCGGTTTAACCCCAAAGACCAGCTCATGAGGGGTGTAACCCGTGCTCTCGTGAACGCTGGCGTTATAGCAGAGCATGGCCATATCCAACCATTTATCACATTCGCCGCTGTCTCCAATCTGGGTCTTCAGGAATTCGGTTCGAACGCGATGGCTTCATTCGAGAGCTCCGTTGGATTGCGGGTGATAAGCCGTTGTCAAGCACTGATGGATCCTGAAGAGTCTGCAGGACTCTGCCGTGACCTGGCTGGTAAAATTCGTGCCTCTGTCTAATAAGAGCACTTTTGGGTCCCCGAATCTACAAATTAACCCTTTCGTGAGGGCTTTCACCACATCTTCTCCTGTCTGATGCCTCAGCGGGATGGCCAGCGCGTATTTAGTCAGGCAGTCTTGTAGTGTGAGGATATAAACGTAGCCTCGGTTGCTTTTTCCTGAGGGTTCGTAGATGTCCATTGACACCGAAAGCATCCATTGGCGTGTCCGTGATAATCATTGGATGCCGTGCTTTTTCCTTCAGTAATTTTTTTCTCTGGCAGACCTGGCAGTGGTTGACTTATTCTCGCACGTCTTGGTCCATTGATTTCCAATAATATTGGAGAGCAGTGGCATATAAACTCTTTCTTATGCGTTTGTGACCCCGTACCGACGATTCGTGTTTCTCCTCGATGATCAATGCCCGATCCTCCACTGAAGGGACATCTAATAGTCGGGTGCAGAGGATAACCTGGGTGGCGCTTCCTTTCAGTCGTTCTCTCAACGTATTCCTGATGAGTCTCCTTGATCTCTCGGGAAGGATGTTAAAATCGTGGACCATTCGAATTATTTGTCGATTTTCCCGAGGTATCAACTCAATGAAGGTTTCGAGGGCCCTTCTTGTGTTTTCTTCTAACACGTCTTCTTCAGCATTTTCTTTAATCACTAGCCCATATCCATTTTTTCCGCCTCGACTGACCTGAATCACCTTCCCTGTTTCGAGCTCCTGGGTTTTGAGTTGGCCGTCGTTAACCCAGGCCTTTTCGACCAATAACCTCAAATAGGCGTTGTCGAGTTCCCCATTTGCTGGGAGAAATAATACGAAATTTTCTTTTAACTCCGTCACATGCGTTCGGGAAAATTCGCCATTTTCATTGCCTTCCTCTTCTGAAAAATAATGTTCAGGCGGGTCTCCTTCAGGTGGGGGGGGGCGGGGGGATTTTCCCCCTCACTATCATCGGAGTTGGTCAGTGGTTCCCACATGTCGGGGCTGAAATCATATAGTGGATCGCCACGTGGGCGGTCGTTGTCGTTTCGTGTGAGCGACTCCCTCCTCTGCGTTTGCGTGTCTGCCCCCATCTCTTCATTTCCTAATGGATCATTCACTGCGTCAGCTGATGTCACCTCTGGGTTTCCCTGAAGAGTTTCCTCCTCATCTGATGGAAGTATCAAATCCTGAGTAGGGTTAAACAGGCTCCCTTCGGCCTCGTTCTCGGATTCAGCGGCCTCATCTCCAGAATCGATTTCTTTGTATTGAGGCGGTGGAGCGTATTGATTCCTTTTTTGTCTTTTGGGTGCCTGTTCTTCATTGACTTCAATTAATTCTTCAATAGGTTTTTTTCCGGGACGTCCTGTTTTTCTTTTCGGCTGTATCATAGGGCGAACCTGTACATTATCGTCGGAATTTTTCTGGGGTTAATCATTGGCCACTGCTGCCTCTTCCGGTTCTTGGTTCACGGATACTACTTGGCATTTCGACACGTGCGTATCAGCGCCTCCCCTTTTAATCCTGATAACGTCGGGAGATGTTACTGCGGTAATCGGATGTGGTCCCACCGTTTGGTATGGCGAAACATTTTTGGGCCACACCAGATCGCCAACATCCATTACCAAATAATTAGTGGTCAGGTCCACTTCTAATCCCCCGAGATCCCAATCAGCCGGGGGGTCGATCACTACTACGATACAGTCTCCTCGGGCAATGTCTGGTCTCGCTCCCCGCATGACCTGTACCTTGTTGTCGGGCTACATCATTTCGACAACACATGCACCTACTCTTTGCCCGCTTGGTATGATAGTATACTATATTGCGTCTCCAATTTTCACGTTTGTTGTTTGTGGGATCATCCCGCTGGCTATGACGATATTTCCCTCGAGAGTCCTTTCCTCTTTCTTGTCAGGTATTGGATTCCGGGATAAGGCATCGGCATCAAGATTCAATTTTCCTGGCTTGTACTCAATGTCGTAGTCATATTCCTCTAGTTCATTCGCCCATCGCCGTAATTGAGCCCCCGGATCTTTGGTGGATCTCAGCCACACGAGTGGCTGATGATCGATGAGTGAATTTTCGCCCATAGATGTACGGACGAAACTGTCTGATAGCGTAAATGATAGCTAACAATTCTTTTTTTGTTGTTATATAGTTTTTCTCCGCTTTAATTATTACTCAGGAGGTAAAGCATATGGGCAAGTCTTTACCTATCTCGCCTTGACTCAAAACCGCGCCGACAGCGTAATCCGAAGCGTCAGTGGTGACGATGAACAGGCGGGAGAAATCCGGATGTCCTAAAATCGGGTACGACGTAATTTCGTTCGTAATTGTCGTGAAAGCTTCTTTCTGCTCTTCCCCAAAAACGAAAGGATTCTCTTCCTTCAATAATTCTGTGAGAGGTCGCGCCTTCAATGCGAAATCTTTGATGAAGCGGCTGTAGTACTCCGCTAGCCCGAGAAATTGCCTGATTCCCTTTCGATCTTTGGGCTTCGGATACTTCAAAATGGGTTCAATCGTTTTTGGGCTGGGTTTTATTTCCTCTTCACTGACGCAATGCCCCAAAAACGTTACCTCCTCTCTCAAGAATTCGCATTTCTCGGGACTCAGGCTCATATTTACGTCATTCAATCTGTCGGCGAATTTCTTATACCTCTCTCGATGTTCTTCAATGGTTTTTCCGTATACAACGAGGTCATCCATGTATACGAAAAGCCTTGCCCCCTGCAACCCTGACAGGACTACGTCCATTGAACGTTGACATGTAGGCGGCCCGTTCGCTATTCCCATCGGTATTCGCGTATAGTGGAAATGACCCTTCGGCGTGGAGAAAGTAGTTTTCGGACGGCTTTCTTTGGAGAGGGGAATTTGGTGAAAACCAGAGACTAAGTCAAAGGTCGAAAAATATTTCACTCCCCCTAACTGGTCCAAGATGTTGGTGATATTAGGCAAAGGGTATGCGTCTGCGACCATTTCCACGTTTAAGCGCCGGAAGTCGATGACCACGCGCCAACGCTTTTTCCCGTCGGACCCCGGTTTCTTCGGTACCATCCAGGCCGGTGCGTTGTACGGAGAATCGGAGGGTTCAATAATTCCCGCCCTGAGCATTTCATCGACTTGTTCATTGGCTTTGTCTCTAATGTGAAAGGGTAAGCGGAATTGCCTCACAACTATTGGTTCATCGTCCTTCAATTTTAAATTATAACCCGGTATGTTAGCGTCGTGCAATTTTTTGCCGTCTAGCTTGTACACCCACGGGTTGTACCTGACGAGTCTCTTGGCCTCCTCCTGCTCTTCCTCATCTAACCCTAATCGCAAGCATTCAAATACTTTCTCGGCTCTCTCTAATCGACTTTTCTCGGGATCATCGGAACTCTGGGATTTTACAAACGCCTTCACCTGCTTCTCGATCGCGATACTCTCGATCTCCTCGAGTTCAATAACCGGAACCTTAAATTTTTCATCGGTCTCGAGGGTGTTAAACGCGTACATAAAGGCTACAACATTTCTTGATTCAACTATGGCCTCGCCGAAATACACTCCGGGTTTTATATCTTCACCTACCTATTAATCCGTCTTCCAGGAGGGGAAAATTGGGGTCAACGACGTGAAATTTGTCCTCTACCCCCTCTACGTTAAGCGTTACAAAACTTCTCGTTCTCAATTTACCGGGCGTCATCGCTTTTACGATAATTATGTCCGAGCTGTCAATTTTTGCGCTTGGAGTTAATTTATCGGACCTCACAATATTAATGTCGGCTCCGGTGTCAACACAAAATTGTCCATCTCCTCTTGTCATTTTATCCACCTTTAATCTAACCTGCGTCGGTGGGACATCCATTACCCTGTAATTGACATGAGCCGTTTTGAAAATTTTCCGTTTTCGCGCAGTTGGTTGGCCCATGTCTTTGAGTCCGGTGTCGCGCGATTTCTCCGGACTCCTATCTAGTTTAAATTGTTTGAGAGACCCTGACCAGAGCTCGCTTTGCCCTGTACAGAGCCATTGCTTGCCCGCCGGCCGTCGCATCGGTCTGTCTCCTCTCTGGCTTTGGCACGGGTGCTGGGGCCATGCACTCTCTCGCGTAATGTCCTGTCTCCCTACGCCGAACACAGCATATCGTGTTGGGATTACGTCTCTCCCTTGACCACTGATTAGAATTTTTGGGAGCCTTGTTTCCTAACCCATTCCCATTGTTCCTGTTATCTCTATCGTAACGATTATTTTGGTTAGAACGTGGGGGAGGTCTCGGATTCTTATCTCGACTATCGACGGACTGAGAGGTTTGTAACGAGATTTTCTCGTTACGGGTTGAAATCCCCTTAAAAAGATACGTGAACTCTAAAATTGAGACATGAGGCGACATCTAGAGGCGGCTGAAGAAAGCCGCGACTAGATGAACTGAGCGACAAACCGATGAAAGACCTAAGGCATAGCGGTTATGGGTGAAACCGCGACCCCTGGAGGTCTGGAGGACGTTACTAGACTATCGCTATTTTGGAATTCGCCCAGTATGTGCTAGGGGAAAAGGGGCCGACGTACAGGCTGTCCAACTGGGCGATTCCATAGGCTATGTCAGAGTAGACTAGGGACCAACGGCCAGGTGAGAGGACTGGTGCCCCCGGGATCCCGTCGGGTTGATTGGTGGGGATAGGGTAACGGAATGACCTATCGTCGCTGAGATATCCAGACTAGGGGGAGAAGGCCCTAGTAAGATTCTGAGTTAGTCGAACGCGGACGCTCGAGCGGGGAAGTCGAAAGGATTTCTCCGAGATATACTGTGGTGTTGGCTTGAAAGATGGCCACGGGAATGGTGGGCGAATAGCTCAGCGCAGCCAGGTGCATAACTGATGGTAGCGAGCGTAGGGGGATGCTCCTGCATCCCCCACAAACGGAAAAAGAGTTATTTCGGAACTCTTAGTGACGACTTTGTTGTTTCCGGCGTTATCCGGCTCGGCGAAACAAATGTCGTGCGCATGGGCCCGTGGGTCTGGAGTAGAGATCGTCCTCCTGTCGACCCGACCATGTGCCGACATTCGAGTACCCGGAGACGGTGACGTGCGATGACCGAAGCGGTAACTGGTGGCCGAGAGTGTGGGTGGTCGTGAAGTGGGTAACAGGGTTCCACTTTGGTCGGACCAGCCTCTCGGCGTCCCAGGCTCTGAGGAGTCCCGGCTGATTCGCATTTAATTCTGAAAACCCTCCCGAGTCGAAATACTCGGGAGGCGAAAGCCTACTGAGAGAGTGAAAAACCCTCCAGGATGAGAGTAAATTCACTTTACATGGATGATTAGGCCGTGAGGCTTAATATCCAGCCTGAAATAGTGGCTGGTGACGTTTGGCATAAGATACTCCTGGTGGACCTCGCCCACTCTACCGTGTCACACTGATGCTAGCTGGGCAACCCTTTGCCCGGCCACAGAAGTCCTCTGAGTGGACGAGTTTGCCTCAGAGGCCGGTTTTCGTCGAACCTCCCGTGAAGGTTCGGCTGGCGCCCGACTATTGAGCGATAGAGACGGCTAAAAAGTAGTTTGGATTTTTCCTGGGTGAACAACCCGGGAAAATATCCTTACAAAATGGCGCCCAACGTGGGGCCACGCCAATGGAGTAGAAAAGAAAACCCTGAAAATGGGTAAGTGGAAATTATCGAATAGATAATACGAGGAGAATCGAGAAAATTGATTCCCCTCGAACGTAACGAATTTTATTTATTCCTTGAAAAGGGAAAAATAAAATTCGAAATGCACGAAAATTTGGTCGTGGGGAGATTCTCTCAGAAACTCGATGTTCTGTCTCCTCGACACCCGGGGGAGATGGCCTTGGGAGGACGAGTTTATTGTCCCCGACGAAAGTTCGAAAGTATCGATTTTTCGCTTGGGAGGGATTATTCTGGCTGCTCTGAGTGCTGTTCTCCTCGCCACCCGGGGGAGGATGGTCTTAGGTGCGGGGCATTTCCTTCNTTTGAGCCTCTGGAGGCGGTGTCGCAAGTGGTAGAAATTACCACGACCGCTCCGTCTCCGGTCGCAGAGGCCACCCGGGCGAAAACCCCGGAGGAGAAGGACGCTTTGGCGAGGAGTTTGGCGGCCATACTGGTCGAGCACCCCGAGTTGATGGCAGCCATGTTTGCACAGTTGCCGCAATTCAACCCGGGGCCCTCCACGTCGGCTGTGCCGCCGCCTCCTCCTCAAGAGCATATGGAGGTACAGGACGAGAAGTCCTCTTACGCTTGGGTGACAAAACACGGGCGAAAATCCNTTCTAAAAAGAATAGCATTACCGACTGCAGGTGTCAGAAGTACAAGTTCCGCCCGCGAGGGTGAGCCACGTGACGGACAAGTCGCGCGGAAAAACGAAATTGACACCTCTGATTGATATCAATCAAGGGTGTGCAAAAGGACTACCTAAATATGGAAATTTAGGTCGGAGTCTAGGTCACCAGGGGGGACCACCGGCGGCGATAAATCAAATTGATACGCGCCCTAATCTCCCCACCCCCAACAGCAGCTTACGTACATCTACAACAATATGTTGCCGAAGTACATAGTTGGCTACACCCTCGGCCCCGCGTCGAGGCTGAAAGAATTGGAGAGGCACGCTTTACGTCAGGAGAAATTAATTCTCTCCGAGCTGACGTGGCGACCCCCTCCAAAACCAGAACATGCCCTGTGCCCAAGCTTCGCATACCGAGGCCCGAGCTATGTCCAAAAAAGCTCGAGCTTCGTGCAGAGAGACGCGAGGCAGCACAGAGGCTATGAGAAGCCATCTCTGAGGGCACTCGAGATGGAAAAGCACAACGAGCCCATAGAGACTGTAGAAGTCATCTATGACGAGCTCGAATTGCAGGAAACTGAAGCAGCACACGCCTTGCAAAGTCGTGATGCTCCTTCAGGGAGGGGTGGACGTGCTGGTTTTACCAGGCACTTGTTGGTGTGTCGCAATTGCGACCGAGTAGGCCACACGTTCAGGTTTTGCACCGCCGAAAGAACCGTATTTTGTTACGGATGCGGTGCCAAAGGCGTGCACTTGCCAGAGTGCCCAAAATGCCGTCCAAAAAACGGGAAACCGGCAGCGTAAATGACGAAAATTCGTCTACGCCGCCGGAAATCTCGGAGAATTTGGAAAGAAACCCAGTGGAAGAGGCGGAAAATTCCTCAGAAACTGTAGGAAGGGAGATCTCAGGGCAGAATCATAGCCCAGAGGTCGGAAAAACTGCGGTACAAAGGGTAGAAATGCCCGCGGCAGTGGCAGAGGAGTCTCGAGAGGAGGGGAGAGTGGAAAAACTCTCTCTGGAATCCCTGACGGACCCCATTGCATTGTCATCGCCGGAGATAAGCTCTGATCTGGAGTTTATCAATCAGGCGATGAAAGAAGGAAAGACATTTGCCTTTCACGTGAATATCGAAATTCACGGAAGGAAAATACGCGCTCTAGTGGACTCAGGGGCATCTCGTACCTTCGCTGGAGAAGCGGGGATCGAGCTGCTGAGCGAGCTAGGTACCAGTGCGAGAAGAATACCACCGAGAAGAGTTCTAGTGGCGAATAGCCAACTAGAGGTGGTAAAGGAAGCCTCTAAAATACCTCTGGTATTAGGGGGAAGACCCGTCACGGTTGAAATTCTTTGGATGGCTTCGCTATCCGAGGATTTCATACTGGGATTGGACTTTTTGAGAGAAGCACGGATGGTCATTGACTTCTTTGACCAATCCTGGTTCTTTAGAGACAAACCTGATGAAACATTCAAGTTTGTCTCAGTGGACCGAGCCTGCCACATAACTGTGTGTAACGGCTTGAGGATACCTGGAGAAGAGCAAAATAGCCAACTCCAGAGGCTCCTGGACGAAAAAATTCCAGTGCATGAAGGAAGTCCACCGATTTCCAAGCTACCACCCCACAAGATTGACGTGGGAGGGCACGAACCTATCCGACAAAGGGTCAGAGTCGTGTCCGAACACATCAAACTGTCAATGTGGAAGGAAGTAGATGAGATGCTCCGAGATGGAGTCATCAAGCCATCCCAAAGTGACTGGAATAGTCCCGTAGTGATGGTCAAGAAAGCCAGCGGAAAATATCGGTTTTGTATCGATTTCCGCCGGGTTAATGAAGTAACGAAAAAGGATGCTTACCCGGTTGCAAATTTGACCGGCATCCTTGATGAGTTAGGACAGGCCAATTACATCACGACACTCGATTTGACTGCCGCGTATTGGCAAATACCGTTGGCGGAGGACTCGAAAGAGATCACTGCCTTCACGGTGCCGGGAAGAGGGTTTTTTCAGTTCGAACGCATGCCGTACGGACTGACAAATGCACCCGCTACCTTCCAAAGAGCCCTGGACAAGTTAATCGGTCCAGAGATGTATCCCCACGTGTTCGTGTACTTGGATGATATCATTATCGTCTCAAGGACATTTGAAGAACACCTCACGTGGTTGGGAAAGGCCCTCGATAAATTGAGAGATCACGGTCTCACAATAAATCGAGAGAAGAGTGTTTTCTGTCGTTCCGAGGTGAAATACCTCGGATTCGTCGTGAACAGTCAAGGACTACAAGTCGACCCCGAGAAAACATCGGCAGTCGTGGATTTTCCCGTGCCGAGGAATCTGAAACAGATTCGTCGTTTTCTGGGAATGGCCTCCTGGTATAGACGATTTATACCGGAGTTTGCAACCATAGCTCAACCGCTGACACTTCTGACCAAGAAGAATCAGCCGTGGTTATGGGGAGAAGAACAGCAAGACGCCTTCGAAGCGCTGAAAAAGCACTTAACGTCGGCTCCAACTCTTGCTTGTCCCGATTTTTCACTGCCGTTTACCCTTCAAACGGATGCGAGCAGTGTGGGACTTGGGGCTGTACTCACGCAAGTACAGGATGGACAAGAGCGAGTTATAGCTTACGCTAGTCGCTCATTAACAGGCCCCGAAACAAAATACACCGTAACTGAGCAGGAATGCTTAGCCGTTGTGTGGGCCATTATGAAGTTCCGCTGTTACTTGGAGGGCTACCCCTTCACAGTAATAACGGACCATAGCGCCTTAAGGTGGCTTCATAATATGAAAGACCCGGCTGGAAGGCTAGGGAGATGGAACCTCCGGTTGTTAGAGTATGATTACAAAATCATACACCGGAAGGGCGCGCTTCACCATGTGCCTGACGCCTTGTCACGCGCACCGGAAGGAGCGACGGAGTTGCTCTCGATGGCGGCAGATACGGAAGATAAATGGTATCTCCGGCGCTGTCGAGACGTAGAGAGAATCCCGGAAAAATATCCCACGTGGAAAATTTCCGAAGGATTGTTGTACCACCTGAGGCCGAAAACAATTGCCTCAGTGGACAATCAAGACTTGGACGAGTGGAAATTAGTTCTCCCTCGGGAAATGAGACGTGCCGCCATACGCGAATGCCACGATTTGCCGCAGGCAGGACACCAAGGTGTTGATAAGACCTGCCAACGCTTGGCCAATCAATATTATTGGCCAGCGATGTTTGAGGACGTGATGACGTACGTAAGTGCGTGTCACGAATGCCAGCGCTGCAAAGTGCAACAGCAGGCCCCGATAGGCCAGATGGGACCTCGCGCAATCGAGAAACCCTGGTCGAGAATATCGGCGGATATCATGGGTCCCTTTACGCGTAGTAAAGCAGGACACCAGTATATCCTAGTGATCCAAGACTTCTTTACGAAGTGGATAGAAGTGCGGCCGTTGCGCAAAGCAACCGGCGCGACGTTACGGAAAGCATTGGAGGAAACCATTATTTATCGATGGGGAACTCCACGAGAATCGCTGACCGATAATGGGACCGAGTTCGTAAATAAGGACTTGAGAGTGTTGGCTGCTTCAACTAATATGAAGCACCGAACAACGCCGCCGTATCACCCGCAAGCGAACCCCACTGAAAGAGTGAACCGTTCGCTGAAAGCTATGATACGAGCGTACGTGGATCAGGATCACCGTGAATGGGACTGTCATCTGGATGCATTTCGTTTTGCATATAATACAGCCCAACACAGTTCCCTGAAGGCAACCCCGGCTTTCGTAAATCTCGGGCGAGAGCCAGAGCCAGCGAATTCGCTGCGACGAAAGCTGGAGGGAGAGGTTGAAGTTGAAGAAACTCCAACAGAGGCCTGGGTCCAGCGCATGAAGCGCCATGACACCCTCAGATTGGCCTTTAGGCATGCATTAGCCGAAGCTAATGATCGACAGGCGCAAAGTTATAACTTGCGCCGAAGGAAAGGTGAATTCGAGGTCGGCGAACTGGTCCTAGTTCGCGGCCACGAGCTGTCGAGTGCTGCAAAGCATCGTTCAGCGTCCTTGAACAAATCGTTCAATGGACCTTTCGTGGTGACCAAAAAACACTCCAGAAACTTTTACCAAGTTTCTGATATGGCGAGTCGTAATACCAAAGACTGTGCTATAGTGGACATGAAGCCCTATAGGGAAGCTTTGGAGGACCCCCCGA
>NW_021680469.1:24272-28368 GCF_001412515.2 Diachasma alloeum | reverse complement strand
GATTCTGAGTTAGTCGAACGCGGACGCTCGAGCGGGGAAGTCGAAAGGATTTCTCCGAGAAAATATGCTCCTGCATCCCCCACAAACGGGAAAAGAGTTATTTCGGAACTCTTAGTGACGACTTTGTTGTTTCCGGCGTTATCCGGCTCGGCGAAACAAATGTCGTGCACATGGGCCCGTGGGTCTGGAGTAGAGATCGTCCTCCTGTCGACCCGACCATGTGCCGACATTCGAGTACCCGGAGACGGTGACGTGCGATGACCGAAGCGGTAACTGGTGGCCGAGAGTGTGGGTGGTCGTGAAGTGGGTAACAGGGTTCCACTTTGGTCGGATCAGCCTCTCGGCGTCCCAGGCTCTGAGGAGTCCCGGCTGATTCGCATTTAATTCTGAAAACCCTCCCGAGTCGAAATACTCGGGAGGCGAAAGCCTACTGAGAGAGTGAAAAACCCTCCAGGATGAGAGTAAATTCACTTTACATAGATGATTAGGCCGTGAGGCTTAATGTCCAGTCTGAAATAGTGGCTGGTGACGTTTGGCATAAGATACTCCTGGTGGACCTCGCCCACTCTACCGTGTCACACTGATGCTAGCTGGGCAACCCTTTGCCCGGCCACAGAAGTCCTCTGAGTGGACGAGTTTGCCTCAGAGGCCGGTTTTCGTCGAACCTCCCGTGAAGGTTCGGCTGGCGCCCGACTATTGAGCGATAGAGACGGCTAAAAAGTAGTTTGGATTTTTCCTGGGTGAACAACCCGGGAAAATATCCTTACAGGTTGTAATCCTGACATTCAATTCCCTGATATCCGATTCGAAAATTTGGTCGTCGATATCAGCCTCGAATGCGAGGACCTTATTATGATTTTGCGTTTGTTTCTTGTTCCCCCCAACCTTCGGAAGCGGTCGCACTCATCAATCTCTTGGAACCGTTTTTCAATGGAGACGGCGAATCCGACGGCCTCATCGAATGTTGTGGGGTTCATCAAATAAATAAACATTAGGGTTAGTAGGTGTTAGCAGTGGAGGGTTTAACAATACATTTCCCCCTCCCATCCGTGGAACGTTAGTGGGGTTAATTCCTCCCGTTCCAAGGCTGGAAGCGTTCCCTGTGAATAAAGTGTCTCTACTTCCGGATGGTAGATAATTTTCTGGGTAAATGTTAATTGGTATTTGGGGAACAGAAAGTCCCTGATTCCCTAATGACTCTTGGGGAGCCGTGTTGGTATTTGTTGGTGTGATCGTCGAACCAGCTGTCGAAGCTGAGGTCGTACCGTGTGTCTGTGTCGTCGGGTTGTCTGTCTGATTAAGGTTCGAGTCGGAAATTGGGGTGTTTCCCCCGTTGACTCCGTCGTTATCCATTTTAATGTAAATATCAATTTAAACTAATGAGATACGGTCTCAGTGGCTATAGCGGCGGGTCAGAGATTTTTCAAGGGCAATGGAAGCAATTTTAAGACTTCGGGGGACTGACTCAGATCAAAAGTATCAAGATGTACATCCTCTCGTACTGGTATTTGTCTCAGGACGTCCCCCGTCTCCGTAGTACTTGTCCGACTCGGTCAGGCTATGGATTCACCTTCAGATGTGCGTCCAAAGTCAACAGTTGCGGTCGAAACAATTTGAGCACAAGGTACAGGGTAGTATTCTCCCGAAAAGTTCTGATTTCTTCAGCGATAACCCTTGAGTTGCGAGTCTTTGGACACTTCGCCACGTACACTGATAGATACAATCCTTCACAAAATCTTTTCTTTTTCACAGTTTCGTCACATAAATTTATTAATAAGTCCGTGGGAATTCCAAAAAGCACTCAATCCCTTTATGAGTTCCCCACGTCGGGCGCCAATGTGACGTGTGAGGGATCCGTGGAGTTTTCAGATAACCCAGACCTACCAATATGAACCCTCGGGTCGCCAAGTTGACCCTTCTGCTTCGGCTTCTGCAGCGGCTAGAGCCTAAGGGGAGTCCGCTCACAATTTGGGATGTTTTTAAGGGAAAAGGTCTTCTCATGATCACTCCCGTTCAACTGGTAAAAGTTAATATAATATTGGAATAAATGTTTAATGTCTACAAGACAACTGGAAAGAATTGGGTTCAGTGTATGCGTGATTAAAATGTTCCAAACTATAGGGGGAGGACCGACTATCCTGCTTCGCCTCTGCCCGTGATCTGTCTTAGTCTTGGGGTAGCAAGTCGTTGCTAACCCAAAAATGCAAATTAGGCATTCTCACAGTTTTGAGAGACTAAGACAGCCATGCTGCTGTCATTGACGGTCTCCAACATAGTCAAACAGTTTCTGAACGGAAACTGGACTTAGGTAACACCGTGAGACTGCTTAGGTAAGATTGTCAGTGTCTGAAGACACTGAAATTCTTTCAGTTTTTATCTACTTATAATAAAATGGGAAATATTATTTCCTAAGATATGTAATGATTTTTCCGTAGTCTCAACAAATACTCAATAACCCCTAACCCAAAATTCTCGATTATCCTAACACGGCTAAGTCATTACCTTCGGTCTCGGGATCAACCAAACCTAAAACTGCAAAAACTCAACAACAAAACAGAACTCCAGCCGATTTTTAGCAATGCGGAATCGACGAACCGCAACCCATTAGTAGATGTGTAGGACGGGTTCTGGCCCAACCATTTTTGGGAAGGGTCAGAAAGGTCTGAGGATGCGCCGCGAGTGGGTGGTGGGATGGGATTAATTAATTCGCGCTTTAATTCGCGGTTTTGATTCGCGGTTTTAATTCGCGGTTTTAATTCGCGGATTTTACATTTCGTCGATTCTGGGTGCAAGAAGTATGGGAGAAGCCCCCGCGAGTGGGTGGTGGGATTAATCAAGTCACGGCTTTAATTCACGGTTTTCNCCAGGAATGGTAATCACGAGAGCACGTGATTTACCCGGCTACTCAGTGTGCAGGTCGTGGAGAGAGGGGTGGATTCGTGGACAGGAAAACCAATAAATAAATAAAAAACCAATCCTTCATCGAGAACGCAAAATCCAATATCTTAATTCTAGATAGATCGGGGGTAGGTAAAATCCAATGATCAAACGTAATTATAGTGATATGTTCCGCTATTGCCAATATTTTACACCATTTTCAATTTTGCAATTACAAATTTCACACAATTTTGGCTCGACATACTTTCAATAGGAGATAAATAATCCCATGGACTCGAAAAACTAATAAAATAATTTTATTATAGAAAAAAGGAATGATCCCAACTAAAGATTAACAGAGAGATAGGTAACTGTATTATCCACGCGGTGCGCATGAATCTGAGAGGGAGAGGACGCGTGGAGGTAGCGGGAGAGCGAGAGAGAGAGCGAGCGTGATAGCTACCCGAATGTGAGAGGGAGCTTCCAAAAATGTACGAAATTGTCCCTAATTTCTCCTAATTATTCGAATTTTCTATTTCGGAGGGCCCATTTCATTCATTTTCAGTCATTTTGCCATCTCTAAGACGCAATTAGTGGGTTATCCCCCCTGAAAATGATCCAAAAAGAGAGCGAGGGAACTTGGATGCTTCCCATGTGGCTATCCCACCGGAAGGGTGGGTTTCAAAGCGGAAGTGGAGGTTTGCTCCCTTGAAATCGGCCGATTTTGGTGTCAAACGACTCGGAATCGGGTAGGGAGCTAAATAATGAATATTAGAGAATAGAAATTGAGTTTCTTTATTGTGGATTCCGACCATAAAATTTTAAGGTAACAATCAAGATAGTGTCCCCATGCCCAACCGGAATTCCACAATTAACGAACATTCAAGGTAGCATAGAACACGTAGAAATCACATAAAAGATATTTCACGCCGTCTGATTTTTCTCCTAAAATTCTTAGGAGAAGACGAGACTGGGGAAAGATAGGTAGCAAGTAGCAATTTTTAGCGAAAATAAGCGAATCTAGAGAGCAAGCAGACAGGTAGCCAGAGAGCAGATAGCACGTGGCATCGACCACCGTAGCGAGACGCCTAAAATCACTAATTTTCATCATAATCACTACTTCAGGTAACATGATTAACATTTAGGTAAATTCAGGTAGTTTTCAGGGAGCATTTGGGTTCGTTTGAAGGGTTTTCTACCCTTCAAACCATGAGTATCG
>NW_021680469.1:6209-24104 GCF_001412515.2 Diachasma alloeum | reverse complement strand
GAGTCTAGTGGAAGACTAGCCCCGTACGCGAACTATCGATTCCCGAGGTAATTGTGCGAGAAATATTTAAAGATTTAAATTTGAATTTTTCTATAATTGATTTTAATTATGTTAACTGAACAAAACTTGAACTCAACACGAACTGAGATGGCTGAGCAGGTCTTCACTCCATTTACGACCGGAATAAGGTAGCTTATCTACAGAGGGCACTCTCCGGAGAGGAATTAGGGCTTTACCAACGAAAACTCAAACGCAAACGCAACTTAACTAAATTAAAAACCCAAGGGCGATCCGTTTCGACGACTGGGTGATCGTCTCCACGGCCTTCCAACTGAAAGCCCTAACACTCTCGCTCAAGGGAGCGCAAGTATTTCAACTCGACCTATGTGCTCACTCTATCGACAAGCCAAAAAGGGTTACAGGGAACACTGGGTAGCACATTATCTTGGCCAAATATTCCACGGTGATATTCTGATCCTTAACCGAATTTACGTAGGAAAATCTCAAAAATATTAAACTATAACTCAACAAAACTGACTCGAAAAAAAGAAATATCTGCAAAAGATCTGGTTTATTTAATGAAGTTATTTAATGAATATTATTCTAAAATTTTTGGGAATCGATTCACGCGATAGCTAACCAATTTAAGTAATTTTTCCGGACTTAAGGTAGCTCTGAAGTAGAGTTAAGGTAGCAGGTAGCTCAGGTTTTCCGTATGGATTTTTATCGCGAAGAAAAGGTAACGGTTTTTACTCTCTCTCTCTTGTTTCATTTGATAACTACCCTAAACTTTTACTCTCTCTCTCTCTCTTGTTTCATTTGATAACTACCCTGGAGTGATACAGGTGACGAAAGGGCCTGGAATTTCGTCACAGATAAAGTAACCAACGTATAGACTGGGTTCATACGTTACACTTCTTTTTCGTTTATTTTTTTTTGTTTTTAGTCTCTTTTTTTAATTTTTTTTTTTCCATTTTATTGAATATAAGAATGATTCATTTTATCCCACTCCTCGAAAAAAATAGGTAACCTCCCTTCAGACAAATAAAATTTGGTGAAGGGGTTTAAAAGTAAATATTTCAAAAAAACGAATGGAGGTTCATTTTACCCTCTCCTCTCGTCACAAAAAACAGGCAGTCCATTTTACCAACACCATCAATCCACCCCACCCCCTCCCCTCAATTAGTTCATTAATTTAATTTATTTTATTTTCATCAAAGTGATTGAAAAATTTAAGGGTCAGAAGATGTAATAATGAGAAGGATAGGAATATTTAAAAATATTATACAATTCGAATAAGACATCCACTTCATGTCACTGCCACTCGTGGCGCTACCGGCAATTGCTGCGCTTTTTTCGGGGATTTTGTCCGCGGGGATTTTGGCCGACGGGAACTTTGTCACTCACCCGCCGAGCGCAAGTGATCGAAGATTCATGAAGTATTCAGTTGAGCAGATTTTTTTGTGAGTGTAACGTTGGAGGTGTTAAACTCACTCAATGTCATATGTACCATCATCGGTCAAAAGTTCAAGATAATCGTGAGACTTGGTAAAAATAAGTTCTTTTTGCTCCAGTGAGCGCAGTCAGATACGGTTCTAACCGCGGATAGTGAAATGAAGGACCCTTACCCACGTGGTTACCATCCTCGCCTTAGGCTTGAGGGGTAGTTCCGCACGTGAACATGACTTTATTATTTTACCTCCCTAGGTTAGAAATATACTATTCTTAGTTGTCGTCTGCATTGTTTGTAGGATTCAGGGCAGTTGAAAAGATTTCCAAGGGTTTATTATCCTAAATTCTAACAATTCAATAGGCCAATAGAGAGCTCATCATAATAATGTGACATCCGTCGAAATTGTTTAATTTAAATTTTCTTTCGAAAAATATTTTAATTAGTATTCAACGGAAAAACTGTTGAAATAGGAAGTTTTTTATCGCGTTGGAATTTTTAGTTGAAAAGGCCCGAAGGCCAGCTGCAAGTCGTAAAATCGCAGTTACATTTTCCGTGCTGACTTTTCCCCGAAAAGTCAATCGTAAAGTAATAGACATGGGTCAGGGCCTTGTCATGCTGAAGGCATTTCAAGTGCACGCCCAGTCTTAGCTCTCTCTTTTGCTTTGTTTCATAATTCGGACGTGACGTGTACAATGGGCAAGTACATTGGGGAAACTCAAACTGTCCCTTATTTTAGCTTGGGGTCTGTTTTCTTTCAAAGCCAGACCCTCATAAAACCAAATCCGAATTTCCGTCCCTTTTGGAATCTTAATGGGGGTTCTTCGAGTTTCTCTTCGTAACGGGAAGTCATAAATTTATTTTTGACAATTTTCAAATGTTTAAAAAATATTCTCTTAAATTAATAATTTCAGTACAGTTTAATTGCGAATTTTCTGACAAGTATTTTGATATTAAAAACTTTCCGTTAGGACAATTTTAACTTATACTTTCGAATGATCTTCAATTCGAAAGAATATTTTTATTCAATTAAAATATAGATCTCGTTACGAATTGAACTCCGTTCAATTCTCTTTATGAAAAATTATTTCATTTTCGTTTTCTCTTCATTTTATTTTTCTTTTCATTTACGGATTCAAATAGTTAAATTTTTAACTCCATTCATTTTAATGTGAGGGAATCATATCTTCTGTATTTCTATTTTCGAAATATGTATTTTAATTGAGTTGAATTCAGTAATTCAATCTCAAATGTTTAATTTTTATTTTTCTTAAATAAACGAGAACGGCGTAACAAAAAATTATTATTTAGAATAAATAATTTTAACAATCCGAAATAATGTTCGGGAATATTGGAATATTTGAAAATTATGAAATAAGAACTATTTGTTTAAGAATTTAATTGTTTAAATTTTAGTTTTAAATAAATGAGATTGTGGAGGGAGAAAATGGGACCTCCCGAAACAATTCTCATTGGCAGTCGAGGGTTGGAAAAGTCCGCCCACACTCTCGACATCTCAATGTAGAGGGGTCGGAGTTAACCCTGAAACATTGAGAGCGGAGTGTAAGGAAGGGAAAATTCGGGCCCAAGGTCATTAGCCATTGGTCCCCTAGTTTTTCCCTCCGTGCATCTGAGGACACACCCTCAGGCTGAGGTAACAAAACCACTTGCGCGTCGTTTTGTGCCTCAGTTCCACCGTAACTCTTCAAGTTTCCAAGTCTTTCAAGGCTTATTTCAAATAGTCTTTCGTGGCTATAATTTTTTTTAAATAGTCTTTCGTGGCTATAGTTTTCAACAGTCTTTCGTGACTAGTTTTTTTTGAGTGAATCGTTTGTGGTTTATTTTATTTTATTTTATTTTTTTTTAATTTTGGAAATTCTCTTACGAGGAATTTTTCCAAGTTTCGTTCAAATATTATTAAAGTGTTAAATTTAGTTATTGATTGAGATAAAATCAAGATTAAAATCAGCGGCAACCGGTTAAGTTGAAAAGTGAATTAATAACCTTTGGGATTAGCAGAGATTCTCCAACTGTAAGTCTTTGTGTATTAAAAATTTCAGTGTTATTGTTTTAAAATATAGACTCTTCGGAGTCATTTTTAAACTAAAACTCGTGTTTAAATTCTTTTAATTCCTTCATCCAGTGGGAATTTCTATCGGGAATTATTTTCAAATTTAAATTAGATTTGGGGTTAGATTATTTCTTAAATTCATTTTTCTTTTCTAAAGTTGTAGAAATCATTTTCATTAACGTGTAGAAAAAAAAAATAGAGTATCGTCAAGTTTTATTTCATTTTTGACGTGACAATAAGCATTCCAAAATTGTTTTGCTAATTAATTTGCTGGTATCTGAAATTATCTCATTATAGTAAGTTTTATATTCTTATGTGTTAAAACTCGTTTTCACTTCGGGCGAAAATCATACAGGGGTCGGAATGGCCGACCTTTCATCCCTTGGTAGACTGTTGAGGATAGATCTTAATAAGAACTCGAGTCGTTTTTATTGATAATAAAATATAAGATGTATTGTAATTAATTGAATTTGATTCATACACGAGATGAAACGATCTATGTACATGTGAATATATTGTCAAAAGGAAGATAAAGAGCAAACACACATGATGGTAATAACCAAAATTTACACATAAATTGAGCATAGATAAAACAGTTTCCTGCCTAATACCAAAGTCATTCAAATTTCTAAAAGCGCGAGTATTTGATCATCCCCTGTATATACTACCCACAAAATACACTAAAGAGCCATGTGTTTGAAAATTCTCAGTATTTTATTATTAGTTTTGAGTTTTTGCTTCTAAATGGAAACTTTGTAATCGTCCGATTTTCACATTCTCTAATTTTCATGGGAAATGATGTAGAATGGTCTGAATCGTAAAAATACGAAGCTTGGAAACCATGTCTGTATGTGAATATAATGTCCACCGCCACCTTCCTGATGGTCAATTTTCAGAAAATTGAGAAATTAAGTGGCTAAAGTAATTCAAAAAAATTATAAGGGGTTCGAGACTATTCGACAGAAGGCATGCGACCGTTTCTTTTTGTGTTATTAGTCTATTTCTTCTTTCCATTTCTACCAATTCCATTGGTAGTAAGCTTTCGAATGGATCCGTTCCTCGTGCCTGTGACAGGCATACGCTGCAACGTGTTATCTGCCTAAAAACACAAAAATAAATGTTTTTGTAAAAAAACTGGGCGAAGAAAAAGTTTCGTTTGATTCCTAGTCGGATGTCGAAGTTTTCGAAAAATACATAAAAATAAAAAGGAAGCCAAGTTAGGAATTCTGAATAAATGGTGATAGTGCACAATCCGGTTTGTATATGAAAAATAGTTCTCAATGGAATAAATATTCTAAAAAAATTCTCCATGAAATAAGAAAATCAGTAAGAGCAGAACCAACGTCCTTGGTGCGGATCAAAGGATGGTGGATTAGATTGATACACACAGTGAGTTGAAAAACTCCGCGCCAAGAACGTTGGTCCTGCTCCTACTGATTTTTTATTTCATGGAGAATTTTTTTAGAATACTTATTCCACTGAGAACTATTTTCCTTATAGAAACCTTACTGTGCACTATCACCATTTATTCAGAATTCCTGATTTGGCTTCCTTTTTTATTTCTATGTATTTTTCAGAAACGTTTTCTTCGCCCAGTTTTTTTACAAAAACATTTGTTTTTGTGTGTTTAGGCAGATTTCATTATTTTATTCAAAATAAGCAAGGACTATTTTTACATCCGGTGAAATTTGTTCTTTTCAATTCAATTTAACTCATTCATTTTTCATAAGATAGACCATTTTTTGAATCAACAATTGATGGAAAATAAACAATTCTACTCCAGATTTATTCTTTCCACCGAATTTCAATTTTTAATCATCTATTAATAATTTTCTAACTTGATTTGGTTCCTCATTCAATTTTTGCTCTGATGATTTCTATGTAGATTGTATTTCTTGGAGAAATCAATTGATTTCCTTATAGGAATAGTCGAACAAAATGTTCACACAGAATTCTTTTTGAAAACATCTGTTTTTTTTTGTTTTTAACAATATTAGGGAAACATTCGGTGCAATGGACTCTTCTGACTTATTCTTTCAATATTTATACCCAAGGAACAAATTTATCGATTGAGCTCAGTCTAAGCTTATTACAAAAGGGGCTGGGGACGATTACGATTCCTTTGGCGCCACAGTTCGACACATGTTTTCCGTACCATTTTTCCTCAGGATTACGGCAAAAATAATGAAAACATTCTATTTCAATTATTTATTCCAAAATTTAACGTATTTTGATATAATTTTAATGATTAGCTTAGAATCTTGGGGTCTTGGTGTTAGGGGCGATTAAGGGGGGGGAGGGGAGATCATAGATGTAATTTTTGCGATATTGTGGTCTACTGAAAACGGAAAAGAAGAATCCTAAGTTTAACGAAAAATTAATTTTCCAAACAGTCATAATTAGTGCCGTAACAGCCTCCTTGAAAGACATCAAAGAAATGTTCTTCTTTTTTTTTTGTTTCAATTTTTATATATAGAGTATTTTCTTCCTGAGTGCGGGCGGGCTTCGCCCCCCCCCCCNAAAAATAAGGGATTTCGGTTAATGTCGATGGATGAAGCTCAACAATACTTATATGAAAAAAACAATAAATGTTTGGATTTTCTGAATTATAATGGGTTGACATTATGCTGAAAAATCGAAGTAAAAATCGAAGCAAATCGAACATAAAAAAAAGTTCAAGGTTGGATTTCAGTGAAAATCAAATCAAACTTTGAACTTTTGAGCAGCAGGGGAATGAAAACTGAAACTGAATTCAATTTCTAGTCAACACTTATATAGTCAGTACTGAATCTTCAATCAATTTAAAATTTACAATATAAATTAATCTGAGTTTTTCTAATTGATTACAATTGTTATAAAGTAATTGATCTAGAATTTACAGTTTTCATTTCTGTAGTGAAATGGTAAAACGAGGTAAGTTTATTTTTCATATTTTTGCAAAACTCGAATTATTTTAGTAACAAGTGATATTAGGAGATAATGTGAGAATAGATTTTTAGTTGGAAAATAAATGAGCTATGAAAAATGNTCATATAGTCAGTGCTGAATCTTCAATCAATTTAAAATTTACAATATAAATTAATCTGAGTTTTTCTAATTGATTACAATTGTTATAAAGTAATTGATCTAGAATTTACAGTTTTCATTTCTGTAGTGAAATGGTAAAACGAGGTAAGTGTATTTTTCATATTTTTGCAAAACTCGAATTATTTTAGTAACAAGTGATATTAGGAGATAATGTGAGAATATATTTTTAGTTGTAAAATNATTAATCTGAGTTTTTCTAATTGATTACAATTGTTATAAAGTAATTGATCTAGAATTTACAGTTTTCATTTCTGTAGTGAAATGGTAAAACGAGGTAAGTTTATTTTTCATATTTTTGCAAAACTCGAATTATTTTAGTAACAAGTGATATTAGGAGATAATGTGAGAACAGATTTTTAGTTGGAAAATAAATGAGCTATGAAAAATGTCTTATGACAGTTTTTCCTAAAGTCAGTCCTTACTAAGATAATACGAGTTTTATGAAAATATGAAAAATGCAGTTACCTCGTTTTACCACTCCACTACAGATTTATATTTTCATAAAATTTCGAATTTTCAATTGCGAGATTCTTGAAAATTTTAGTGTAATTATATAATCACANCAAAAATAATGAAAACATTCTATTTCAATTATTTATTCCAAAATTTAACGTATTTTGATATAATTTTAATGATTAGCTTAGAATCTTGGGGTCTTGGTGTTAGGGGCGATTAAGGGGGGGGAGGGGAGATCATAGATGTAATTTTTGCGATATTGTGGTCTACTGAAAACGGAAAAGAAGAATCCTAAGTTTAACGAAAAATTAATTTTCCAAACAGTCATAATTAGCNAAAAAAACTTCATATTAATACCAAGTCATACAGGGTGACAAGTTGATTTTTCATATCTTATTAAAAATTGAATTACTTCACTAATGAGAGATTTTCGGAGTAAACGTCAAAAAACTCTTTTTGTACGGAATTTTCTCATCTGTAAAAAAAGTTCTCTTGATGTTGTCTTCTAAAANAAATCCGAAGTTTAACGCAAAATTAATTTTCCAAACAGTCATAATTAGTGCCGTAACAGCCTCCTTGAAAGACATTAAAGAAATGTTCTTCTTTTTTTTTTGTTTCAATTTTTATATATAGAGTATTTTCTTCCTGAGTGCGNTTTAATGAGAAAATGAAAAATCGACTTATTACGCTTTCCCACTTTGTTACTAATATGAACAAACATTCATCAAAAATAGAATTCTGTAGTGAAGTGGTAAAACGAGGTAAGTGCATTTGCCATATTTTTTTAAAACTCGTATCATCTCAGTAAGGAATGATTTCAAGAGAAAATGTCAGAAAAAATTTTTTGTTGGCAAATTAATCAGCTACAAAAACGTTCTTGTGACTTTATCTCCTCAAACTATTCCCTACTGCGATAATGTGAGTTTTACGAAGATAGAAAAAATACACTTACTCCTTTCTACCACTTCGCCACAGAATTTACCTTAATAGAATCCTTATATTTCCAACGTGAATTCAATTTTGTAGTGATGTGGTAAAACGAAGTAAATGAATTTTTTGTATCTTCTTAAAACTAAATCTTCTAAATCTTAGTAAGGAATGATTTTAGAAGAAAATGGCACAAGAAAGTTTTTGATGGAGAATTAATCAGCTAAAAAATGGTCTCGTGGCTTTATTTCCTGAAATCACTCCTCACTGAGATAAATCGAGTTTTACGAAGATAGGAGAAATACACTTACCGCATTTTACCACTTAGTTACAAAATTAAATTTCTCAAAGAATTAATTAGCTTCAAAAATGCTTTCATCACTTTATCTCTTAAAATCACTCCTTACTAAAATAATCTGAGTTATACAAAGATAGGAAAAATACATTTACCTCGTTTTACCACTTCGCTACAGAATTTACCTTAATAGTATCCTTATATTTCTAACGTGAATTCGATTTTGTAGTCAAGTGGTAAAACGAAGTAAATGAATTTTTTGTGTCTTCTTAAAACTCATATTATCTCAGTAAGGAATGATTTTAGAAGAAAATGTCACAAGAAATTTTTTGACGGAAAATTAATCAGCTAAAAAAATGGTCGTGTGGTTTTATTTCCTGAAATCACTCCTCACTGAGATAAATCGAGTTTTACGAGGATGTGAAAAATACACTTACCTCGTTTTACCACTTCGCTACAGAATTTACCTTAATAGAATCCTTATATCTCCAAAGTGAATTCAATTTTGTAGTGAAGTGGTAAAACGAACTAAATGAATATTTTTTGTATCTTCTTAAAACTCATATTATCTCAGTAAAGAATAAAGTTAGAAGAAAATGTCACAAAAAATTTTTTGATGGAAAATTAATCAGCTAAAAAAATGGTCTTGTGGCTATATTTCCTGTAATCACTCCTCACTGAGATAAATCAAGTTTTACGAAGTTAGGAAAAATACACTTACCTCGTTTTACCACTTAGTTACAGAATTGAATTTCTTAAAGCATTAATTAGCTTCAAAAATGTTTTTATCACTTTATCTCCTAAGATCACTCCTTACTGAAGTAATCTGAGTTTTACAAAGATAGTAAAAATACACTTACCTCGTTTTACCACTTTGCTACAGAATTAATAACTGGTTCAGGAAGACCAACATAGATATTCTTTAATAATAGATGGATAATAAATAATGATTTGAGGAGGGAAGATTCATTGGAAAGTTAAATCACTATGGTAGAATATAAATGAGATTTATATCTGTAACAAAGTGGTAAAACGAGGTAAGTGTATTTTTTCTACCTTGGTAAAACTCGGATTATCTTGGTAAGGTGTCATTTTAGGAGAGAAAGTCACAAAATCATTTTTGTAGTTAATTAATATTCCAGCAAAAAAATTTATCTGACAGTTTCTCCTAAAATCATTCCCTACTGAGATAATACGAGTCTTAACAAGATATGGAAAATGCACTTACCTCGTTTTACCTTCGCTACAGATATATATTGTTACGTATTCCCGTCAATACAAAATAATCCATCAATAATAATTCAACTCCACAGTAATTGTTGGGAAAAACTTGGTAACAAATGATTTTTGACAGTTCAGTTGCGACTGACACACGTAATAATAAAAAAACAGATTAGATGATAAATGCTCCAGAAAACTCACAAGAAGTTCATGTAATGCCCATGAGATGGCCTGAAAATCGCACTTTATGAAAACTTCGCGCCATCCTCTGAAAAAATTATAATTTTGGGTAATTAATCCCGCCCCCCTCCGAGAAAAATCATGATTATGGAAAAGCAATTGAATTCGTCAGCCATATTTGATTAGTTGTTCATTGTTCGTCTGACAGTAGAGCGTTTACCTTCATTCTAACTATCATTCAATTAAATTTGTGATTCTTTCCATTATGGATTGTTCAACTCACCCTCGANCCCGCCCCCCTCCGAGAAAAATCATGATTATGGAAAAGCAAGTGAATTCCTCAGCCATATTTGATTAGTTGTTCATTGTTCGTCTGACATTAGAGCGTTTACCTTCATTCTAACTATCATTCAATTAAATTTGTGATTCTTTCCATTATGGATTGTTCAACTCACTCTCGATTGCATTGTAAATTGAAAAATTTTTCAATGTTCTATTCTTTTGGAGAACTTGTGACGGATGAGCCGCAAGCAATTGAATTTTTGGAACAAGTAGGATTGATTCCATCGAGAGCCTCTACACCTCCAACTTGTGAAAAGTGTGATTTATTGATGAAAGTGGAAAATCATCAACAGTCCAAGCTGGGATGGATTTGGAGGTGCTCCTCAAAGGCCAGAAGAAGAAAAATGCGAAAGATTGTCGAAACAGTGTCAATCCAGCCCGCGGAACTTTCTTTGATGGTCATCATTGTCATCTGAAGATCCATGAAATCCTCGCCATTGTGTTGTGCTTTGTTCTCAAACAAGAGGTGACGAAGGTTTGGCAACATTTGACTAATCTACGACAACACAATGATGGTGAAGTATTGAGTAGGAGTACTGTTGTGGATTATTACAGTTACTGTAGAGAGATTGCTGAAGTCGTTTGTTCGAACACCGATTTTTGTCTTGGCGGGGAAGGAAAAACAGTCATGATTGATGAGACATTTCTTACGAAACATAAGTATCATCGTGGCCGTGTAACTGAGCAAATGACAATCACGGTGTTGGGACTTTATTGCAAGGATGATAAAATCTGTCGTTTTTTCAAAGTTAATGGAAAGAGTAAGGCAGACCTATGGCCTTATATCAAACGATTTGTCCATCCTGGAACTTCTCGTCTCTGCACAGACAGTGCTAAACCGTATTGTGACATGGAGAAAATGTTTCCTGGTCGTGCCATCAAGCATACTTCGACGAATCACTCCAAAGGGGAATACGTAGACCCACAAAACCCTCAGAACACCATCAATGATCTTGAGAATCAGAATCGTTGGTTTAAGCATCAAATCAAAAGTCGTAAGACCCCCAAACTTCTTCATCAATACATGGCGTTGTATGATTATCGTCATAATTTTTTGGAAAGGAACTACAAAGATGATTAGGGATCTCAAATGATGCAGTTCATTGAGGATATTAAGAAAGTCTATCCAGGGTATGTCGATGGTGAATTGCAAGATGGATTGCAGTTGATGGAATTGGACATTCCAACAGTCGAGTCTGAGGGATTGGAGGACTTGATACCACAATCAAAACGTCGTCGTCATATGACTTTTGACGAACTTCTTGATGATGCATCGTCGTAAACTGAAGACGATGATGGCTTGAATATTGATGATCCCAAGTTCAATCCAAGCGATTCTCAGTGATTTCTTTTGGCTTTTGCTCTCTTTCTTCTTTCTTCATCCTACGTTTCTCCCTCCTGTTTTGGCTTTGCATCACTATTCTTTGCATTTATCCTCATTTCTGTTGGTTTCTTTTTACACTCAAACATACATTTACACTGATACATAAACACACATCAACACATACACATGGAATGCTGTGCAGACTTTACCTCCTCGTGGTGCATTCTGGGTAACGCTAAATTGGTCTGACCAATATTTCCTGGCACTTTACGCATGAAGGAATTTAATCCAAAAACGTAGCTGTTTCTCATGGAAAATCTATCGAATTTCTATTGGAATCTAAATCTGTAAGCGTTTATTTTTTTGTATAACTGATTCTGTTTGGAGTCTTTTTATATGACGTGTTGAGCATGAATTTTATCAGTTTGTCTTTTGGATTTTATTATGAAAAACATGAATTAAAATAACAGTGAGAAAAATTGAAAAATTCACATTCTATAATTTCGATGAGAAGAAAAACAAAATCTATAGAATTTTTGTTACCAAATATTTCTCAACATAGAGATATTAAAATGTTCCATGATCTTTCGTCGAAACGGCGCAGAGAGACGTCATTTTCAATAGAATTTGTGTAAAAATTCCGATTGAAATTTAATGGAATTTTGTAGAGAAAGTGCTGATTTCTTGTATTCCATTTTTTTATTCGTGTAATTCTGAATTTTAAATCGAACTCTGCTAGATAATAATAACTCATGCTTCAATTTTTTGGATTTGCAATTCATCACGTTATGTTGTTTTTTAAGAAATTGCTACAGGCAATATAAGCTTGGAATTATCAATTGTTAAACGATTGAGATCCGAATTTTGAATTTAGGTTTTGAGTTTTTCTGTTTTGACTGTATACAAATGAAAATCGGAATTAGATATGGGGATAGTGTAGGTATTTATATTCTAAAAATGAAGAGTTTCATGGATCCATGAATTCATGAGTTTCATGATCCGAATTTTGAATTTGGATTTTGAATTTTTCTATTTTGAGGGTATAAAAATGAAAATTGGAATTAGATATGGGAATGTAAGTGTAGGTATTTATGTTCTGAAAATGAAGAGTTTCATGAAAACTTTGATATCTTGAAAAATAAGGCTAAAAATGCTTATATCTCGTGATTTTATGGAGAGGGAATTTTTTCATTATTTTTCCCGTATTCCTGAGGAAAAATGGTACGGAAAACATGTGTCGTACTGTGGCGCCAAAGGAATCGTAATCGTCTCAGGGGCTGACCGTACTTTCATTTTTAAAGAAAAATTCATCAATACTTCAATAAGATATCATCATTTTCAAAAGGGTTCACAGTGTCCATTTAATCCCACCGTCTCCTACTAATTTTTCCTAAATAATCACAAAATTGTTCGCATTTCACTGTCACATAATTTAGAGAAATTTTTTCCACGGAATGAAAACATTTTCTGTTACACTCGGAGAAAAATGAATATTTTCTTTTCGAATTTAACTATTCACGGACATTTAATACTTGATCACACAATATTTTCGACACACCTCACTTTTGTCACATTTCCAAACATAAACCGGTAACCTCACAAACAGTGCATAAACTACCTTTATGTCCGAGGTCCGCATATGAATATAGATATGGCAGGATGAAATTCGAATTTTCGACGAGAGAAAACAAAACAGAACACCGAGTCGATTTTCCGTTTCATTCTAATAAGTGATTTAACGTGAAAAAGAAAATTTCCCGTGGTTCTCCATAACAACATCACAACCCACATTCAAATGCACTGGTGACAACACTTCAACGTTGGATATGAGGCTCAGTTGGACCGGCGCTGCCAACGTTACAACTTGATTCTCCGACTTTATAATGTGAATCGCGAGAATGTGAATATCAACCCGTTGCTATGGGCATATCTTTTTTACTGTTAATCCAAAAAATACCATAGTTGCACCGTTGAAAAGCTCATAGGTGATTTATATAATGTAACTAACGACACTTTTCCTATTTGTCGTCCCGTTTTCATTATACCGAATGTAAATCATTTAGAAGTAGTGGAGGGGGAAGTTCTGTCATGTATAGATACGCGGTGCGTTCGGCCTGATGTTTTGCTCAGTCGGTCAAAACTTTTCTTGGCCGATACGCTACCGCGTATCTCGATTTTTGTTCGATCGTTCAACGGTGAATTTGCCACGTTCAGACGAGAAGTCACTTTCACTAGTGAAGCGAGAGTCGATTTGTTATTTCTTTTTCTTACTTTGATCGTTTGATTTATTTGTTTGCTTATTTTCTAGCGAGCCAATGTCTACGGGTCTACGGTTGACATCGAGGGATATGGAGGCTTGAGGCTGTGGTGTTGGAGGTGAAGATCATCCTTGGGAAGATTTCATGATTACGTTAGTAGTCACCAGCACTTGAATGGCTGACGAGTTCCCGCGGTGGAGGGAGCTTCGGTTGACAACCGAGTGGCGGCGCCAGCGGATGAAGCTAGAGTTGGAGACATGGCGACCGTCTAGGGACCTTGGTGCTATATGGGGTTTTCCCTAGGGGAATCTGGAAATGGATTCAGATGGCACAGATGAGGACTCATGCCGTTGTATTAATAACGAGTACGAGTGAAGATTGTCGGGACGGTTCGACCTGATAGCCAATGGGAGAACGTGGTGCGGTCGTCATGGACCAATGAGGTGTTCCGACAACGGAATTGGGGGGAACACCTGAGTTAGCGTCGTACGTGCCGACACTTCTCGTTTGGACGTACTAGAGATGTGTCGCTTACGTTTAAGCTCGTTGGGAAAAATTGTGTTGCGTATCGGCATGAGGTATTTGACGATATCTGGCGATATTTGGTTCCGAGAATTGATCTCGTCCCAGCTCCTGAGTTTTCGGCCCCTGAGGAGGATCACGGTGAGCGGAGAAGAATTTCCGGATAATCATTTTGTTGTAAAATAGAAGTGGCAAGAGTTTACGTTTCTTTGTGGTTTGCTTTTGTCGACGCTTAGCGTCGGGCGCGTTGATGCCATTTCCATATCGATTCATTTATCCGAATGAATTCTTGCTGCTTGTTCGACCGAGTATAACCTCTCGTGTCTGACAAACTATTTTGGGTCTTGAATTAATTTTTCCTTTAAAATAATTTGATGATTTGATTTTTGGAATATTTATTTTGTTGAGCGAATTCAGTGATGCTTTCAGTCTAGCTTATGACTCTCGTTTCACTTAGCTAGTTGTCGACAGTCGGATGTGGATCTCTCGACAGCTAGCTGCAATTTTGATATATCGAAATTAGTCTGATATTTTCGGATGTCTGAGGTATTTAATTAATTATTTCATTTTTATTGGACATCGATGTTACTTCTTTTGGAAACAGAATTGGGGTTGAGCGTCAGTTTCGACGCTCGAGTTTTCGTTGTCGTGTGACCTTGTGTGAGGTTGCGAGTATTATCATTATTATTGTCTCTCGAGACAATTCCAGTTCTCGTCTACCGAAGTTCTGATGTCTTATTCATTTCGCCTATTATCGAGGCGTTCATCTCTCGAAATAATATTTATGCCTCTAGGGACGGAAAACCGCGATTTAACCGAGCGAAGCGAGTCCTTCACTCCTCGAGGCATAAAATATCGTGTGCCACACGGCAGTAAAAGTATTTTCTAACTCAGGTGATTATAACCCTCACCGTCGGCTCGGGTTATAACGTCACATTCGTCAGAAAATACTTTTACTCCCTAGGGGCACAATATACTATATTCTTCTCGCTATAATTATTGACTTATTCAGAATTGTACTAGTTATTCTACTTTTTGACATTTATATCTTCAATTTATCTTGATTTATTCAGACTTTTCCTTTTAACTTGACTAGTATTTTAATTTTTGACAGATTACGATTAGGGAAAATTGTGATGTATCGAGCTTTGTGATTGGTAATTCATTGTGATATATAATTTCGAGATTTGAGAGGAATATTTTAGGAATAAGAAAGAGGGTTCCATTTGAATAAAAGCTATTTATTTCCGCTGATTTCGGATTTTTGTGATTTATGTGAAATAGGCTAAAGAAACCCAGTCATTTCAGGATTTGTTAAAGGACAACATTTTGTGGAACCCAGTCACCACCGCGGTTGTTCTGAGCTGTCGGCTGTTGTCCTCTCGTTCGGAATTTTGTTTTTTTTTTGGCTTCGTATTTTTGAATTTTGGCACGTTTCACACGTGCTGGCGCCCAACGTTTTGTTTCGTTGATTTGGTCGCCGAGGGCTGCGTATTTTTGTATCGTCTGCAGAGGTGCGAAATACGTCACAACGCATATGCCTGTCACAGGCGCGAGTACTAGTACTTCGCATAATACAAGGATTTTAATGAAAGAACACAAAAAGGGGAATATCTCGAACACTTTGTATGAACAGGTATAGATGTTTTGATTGATCTAGGTAGAGGACATCACGAGGAATATTTTGAAAAAAATTAAGTGCAATCGTTTGCGAAGTTTTAAAGATATTCAACATAATAGAATTTTAGAGTGAATATCTCCGAAACTACTGGTGCAATTGAGCCCGTCTTCAATACGAACCTTTGTGAACACAGGAGGAAGATTCTGTCCAAATTTTATATCTCGATTTTTGCGCAGGGTCGCGTGCGTACAAGGATTTTAATGAAAAAACAGAAAAGGGGAAATATCTCAAAAACTTTGCATGGACGGGTATATATGTTTTTGTTGGTCTAGGTAGAGGACATCGAGCCGAATATTTTAAAAGAAAAAAAAATCTAAAACGGTCCAATTATTTTAAAGACATTCGTGAAAAAAATTTAAAAACGAATCGCTTTATCTCAAAAACTACTTGACCGAACGGGCGGAAATTATGCACAGAGTTAGTTCTCATTATGACCTATAATCTGACAAAATTTCAATTTTTTAAAAATTGTTTTGGCCATATAATTACTCATTTTCCTAAAAATTGACCAGCGGGAAGGTGGCGGTGTACATATTCACATACAGACATGGTCACCAAACTTCGTATTTATACGTTTCAGACCATTCTACATCATTTCGAATGAAAATTAGAGAATGGGAAAATCGGACGATTACCAAGCTTCCGTTCAGAAGCAAAAATGGAGAGAGTGAGTTGAAATTTTGTATGCTTCTAGCTTTTGTAACAGAAAAAGATATTATTGTGGATGGGCACAATCGGCCCAGCGATTCTTGAGATATTCAACCCTTTGTGTTTCTTCAAATATCATGAACTACTGGAGGGATTTCAATTTTTTTTTCAAAATACTTGATCAATCAAAATATGTCTACCCGTCCATACAATCATTCAGAGATACTCCCGTTTTCTCGTTTTGCAAATTTTCTCATTTTGTACGTACGATATTTTGAAAAAAAATGAAAATAGCAAGTTGAAATGTGGTGTGATTATAGCTCTTACAATATTGAAGATTCTTATTTTGAATAGGCGCAATCGACCCAGCAGTTTCGGAGACCCAGCGGTTTCTGTGGTACCCGGTATCTTAGTCGGTAAAAGTGCCCGGCGCGTATCTGGGAGATCCGGGTTCGATTCCCGGCTGGGTGAAGCGGAAATTTTTTCTCTCTAAATTCTAATTCTCTTAGAGATGACATCATCCCGGCACCCGGCATCCCGGTATTTAACCTTTTGTATAAATCTATTTCATTAAAAGGTTGAATATCTTCCTGTAGACATTTTATAGCTTACGGTTACAATGGTATACCTATCAGAAGGACAGGAAATTGCTACGGATCCATTCGGAAGTTTACTACCAATGGAATTGGTGGAAATGAAAAAAAGAAAAGGACTATTAACGCAAAAAGTAACTGTCACATGCCTTCTGTCGGATGGGCTCAAACCCCGGCTTGTTTTATTTTTCAATTCATTCCGGATCCTATATAATTATTTCAAAATATTTTCTTATATATTATTGGACATTTTACTACATCCCATGGTAGCCTTCCATATCATAGAAAACTCAACTATATAGAATATAGGAAACTACTGTGTAAGAGAAAAGTTTTTAATAAACATTTTCCGACTGTCATTACGTGGGAACTGGAGAATATTCAAAACCGTAAAAAATTCTGTTCTGCAATATATGGACAGCTTTATATCAAGTATTCATTGTTTCATTTAATGTTCGAGAGGGTTCATTTTCCATAGAATATTCAACCAAAATTACTGGACGCAGTTATCAGTATACGCGTGGCGTTCCACTTTAAAGAATCCGCAATCATGACTGGTCATGTATACAGGGTGTTTCAGAAGTACATGTACATCTGAACACCCTAGGATCAGGGAGTGATTCTGAGCAGAAAAGTCCTCTTGCACCTTTTGATCAGACTCACCCCTAAAAAGTTATTGGCAATTAAGGGTGGGGCAATGAGGAGTGATTGTTAAGTGGGCGCACATCCATGTGATATGCAGCATATGTGTGTGTGCCCGCCCCACCATTCTACGAGACAAAAGAGCGCAACGATATTGCTCTCTCTCTCTCTCTCTCTCTCTCTCTCTCTCTCTCTCTC
>NW_021680469.1:5291-5831 GCF_001412515.2 Diachasma alloeum | reverse complement strand
TGCTGTTCGATGCAGAATTAAATTCCCCACCCAACAACCCCCGTTTCATCTCTTAATCTCTCTAATGAAAAAATCATAACTGCGACGAAAGTCGCGGCGCTGTGAAAAACTCAATGGTTCCTCGGCGCAGTGACTCCCGACAACTCGCTCGCTAATTAAAAAATTGTATCACTGCTATTAATTAACATTAAGGAATGAAACCAATGCTGTTCGATGGCGAATTAAATTCCCCATCCTTCAACCCCCGTTTCATCTCTTAATCTCTCTAATAAAAAAATTAAAACTGCGACGAAAGTCGCGGCGCTATGAAAAACTCAATGGTTTCTCGGCGCAGTGACTCCCGACAACTCGCTCGCTAATTAAAAAATCGTATCTCTGCTCCTAATCTACATTAAGGAATGAAACCAATGCTGTTCGATGGAGAATTAAATTGCCCATCCTTCAACCCCCGTTTCATCCCTTATTCCTTCTAATATAAAAATTATAACTGAGACGAAGGTCGCGGCGCTATGAAAAACTCAATGGTTTCTCGGCGCAGTG
>NW_021680469.1:3353-3534 GCF_001412515.2 Diachasma alloeum | reverse complement strand
GGGATGAAATTTGTGCCAACGTGTTGAGCATTTAATACTCAATAAGTGACACAAATTTTATCCCTTGGGGCCCGTTAGGGAGGGAGGAGTGAATTTTTGAAAGAGCGAAGAGATTGATAAAAAATTTTTTTTTCAAATGAGAGAGAGAGAGAGAGAGAGAGAGAGAGAGAGAGAGAGAGAG
>NW_021680469.1:0-3341 GCF_001412515.2 Diachasma alloeum | reverse complement strand
AGAGAGAGAGAGAGATCGTTGCGCTCTTTTGTCTCGTAGAATGGTGGGGCGGGCACATACACATATGCTGCATATCACATGGATGTGCGCCCGCTTAAAAATCACTCCCCATTGCCCCACCCTTAATTGCCAATAACTTTTTAGGGGTGAGCCTGATCAAAAATTGCAAGAGGACTTTTCTGCTCAGAATCACCCCCTGATCCTACGCTGTTCAGATGTACATGTACTTCTGAAACACCCTGTATAGCTAATCATAGTATCTATAACCATATCAGGGATGATCCCATAATACGCAGTCTGCTCCCATTTGCGCCTTTGAATTCTGCGGTCTTGGCAAATTTGCTTTGTGCGGAACAAAAAGTATATCTGAATGGGCTGTATTTTATACCTGAATCAGGTACATTTTATCCTCGAATCGGGAATAATATATCTGAATCTGGTATATTTTTGTCTTGAATCGACAATAGGGCTTGATATCTTTTGTAGGAGGGGAGGGAGATCAAAATTGTTCAAAGAAAAGTTATAGGGCGCAAAGGGGGCAACACAGTGCTGAGAGAACCGCGGCCCTCGTTGCATATGTTTCTGTGCTATAAGCATAAAGTGAGTTTTTTTGAATGGCAACAACATTTTTCACCCTTACAAAAGTTGTTCCTCTTGCCCAGAGAAGTTGAACCATGCCACATTTTCCAATGACGTTCTCGTTTTTACATGTATAGTCGTACAAAAATCAAATGAAAGGGAAATATCTTTCTTTGGACTACATTGCCACGCTTGAACCCTGGAGTATTATCATGGTATTATGTTATTATGTTATGATAGCAACTAAACAACGGGCATCATTCGAGCAAGATGGTGCACCGCCGCACTTCACTCGCGACTGGGTCCCAAAATACTGTTCCGAAAATCTTATAATTTTCGGAACAGTATTTTGGGATATAACAGCAGTCTCATTGAAATGAGATTGTTATAATCTTCCAATGATACACTCATCGGGGTACCCGACATCAGGGTTATCAGACCGAAGCCTAATCGGAACGCGATGATGCATCGAGGTACCCCGACGAAATTTCTACTCTGGTTTTCAGGATGAAATTGATGAAAAAACAATGCAAATACTCGAAAATCAAACTCGAGTTGCTGGATTAAACCAATAATCACGATAAACCCATTCGATAACCATGAGACAGATTGATTTTGGACGGTTTGGGTTCTATGCGTAATGTGCAAGATAAAGCTTGGACAACTGTCCACTTTCCGCTTAGTCTGTCAGACCAAATAGTCTTAGCGACGTTTTAACCCCAAAAAGTTTAGATAAGCTGTTTACTAAGTTGTTTAGATGAGCTTTCCCATGATTTTCATCACTGCTACAGGTAAGGCATCATTATTGACGATGCTGCTAAACAGTCAAATGGCTTCTTTCAAGAAGCTGCGCTCCTTTGACAACGTTTCAAAGTGTTCAAGACTGTTGACGAAATAATATAAATTATATCTAATTAATGTGTGCGAAACTAGCATTTGGAAGCAAAAGGAAAAATTTATTGCTTTATATGAAAAAATACGAGAGAAATTTTTAAAATTTTCCATAAAAACATTTTAAAATAAACTCACCATGAAAGGTACGTCGAGTAGGGCTTCATCATTTCATATCTCTTGCGACTCGTTTTTATCAGTGAAGAAGTCCACGAATGGGGAAAAGAGGGGAAAACGGTGAGGAGTGATGCTGAAGGAAGATAGGCCACGTAGAAATATCGTGCTTGCGGCTATGTGGAGGATCATAATTGAATTCAGATTTTCTTGGGTTGTCTCGCACGTTGGAGGTGAAGAGAAAGAGTAAAGAAAGTGGATAAGGAAAAAATGAAGAAATTCCATGAGAGAGAAGACATGATTAGTTAGGGGAAAAGAAAAACAGAGCAATACAGATAGAGAACGATGGGGAGAGATACAAATGAGATAAAAAAATGAAAAAAAGAAGATAAAGATTGAAATACGATGTACAGCCACGGCTTGGATGCTTGGTGACCCTCTGGGTACGTCGGTAATTGAATTAAAATTCGAGCCGTCCAAGCGACGAAAAGCTTTAATACCCTTGAAGCTGGTTGGGTAAAAGGAATGGAGAAAGCTACTTCTCTTTTTTTTCATAACTGCAATCCTACGGACTGACGTTCAAGTACTTCAGCCAATGTTGTTTGGGCTAGATAGGCTGGAAGATGGCAGGGGCTGGGGGAGCGGAGAGGACTAGAGGTGGGGGTAAGTTGAAACTCGAACTTTTCAAGTCGAACTGGGAATTGACAGTTTCTGAAGAACGCAATGCGAATACCATTTGGCCGCTACTTTGAAACATTCTGAGGTCGTAGGTTTGTCTTTTTTACTGTTCATGTGACTTCACCGTTGGTTATCGAATGGGTTTATCATGATTATTGGTTTAATCTAGCATCTCGAGTTTGATTTTTACGGGGTGCAGTAGAAGTTCACGTTTCTGAATGTATTTTGTATTGCTTTTCTTAGTTTTCTTTGATGAGATTGATAATATACCTCTATTGTCGGATTTCCTCTATTCGTGGCTTCGTATATGTATAACTTTCTGCTAACAGATTTCCGATTTCATGTTATAGAGGAAAAATTGTGGCAATTTGTGCCACTGTTGTCACGGTCAGCTCGTGAGTAGTGGATACATTCTGTCACTTACTGAACGCTTAAGTAGGTACTGGCGAAAAGTAGCATAGAAAATGCGTGCCTTATTGCATACACTATTTAATTTTTTCGATTGAATTTTCCGACTGAAATGCTAGAAATTTTCATCAAGTGACATTTCCATAAGTAATACCACAAGAGCACTACAAAAAGTCGTGTCTGAATTTCAGATACATTTGTCCCATTTTTTAAGTTGGAAATGTCCTAGATTTTAAGTAGTCAAATGTGACTAAATTTCAGACAACTCATGTATCTTATGTGGAAGATACTTTACGTGTCTTAATTTTTGCAAATTATTATGTTTTTTTTTTCGTCATTATTAATACTGCGGGGGGGGGGATGGGCCGTAAGGGGTGGGGTGGATGGACCGTAAAGGTGGGGCGGGGGGAATCCAGGGAGGTTTTTAGGGTAGCTGAAGAGGAGGGACGGGGAGGGCTTGAACCCTGAAATATAAGTAATACTAATAATAATAATAATAATAATAATAATAGTAATGTTTTTTTTTTAAATAGCTATCCATTAGGTTTATTCAGGGNATAATAATAATAATAATAATAGTAATGTTTTTTTTTTAAATAGCTATCCATTAGGTTTATTCAGGGGGGGGGGGGACTTTTACAATGGGGGGGTCAACCCTAATGCAAATCCAA
>NW_021680468.1:128778-130421 GCF_001412515.2 Diachasma alloeum | reverse complement strand
AAATAACGAGCGCCAAACTTCGAAATGTGGATCCGTTAGCCGCTAAACCTCTGATGAGGACTCCATCGATGTTGACTCGTTCATTTTTTGAATAAATGGGTTGAAGGTGTATTCCAGAATAAATCAAAACACTAGTGTTTAGGAGAGCACATTAACACTATTTATTTCAAACTTCTAATTTAAACTTGAAATCTTTGGTAGACAAATACACTTGATAAAACTTTTATCGAAAACTTTAAGAAAAACTAATCGAAGAGAGAAGCTGGAACAGTTGTCGGAACAACAGCCACGATGGGACTGTCTCTAACTTAAACTAAAAATCTAAGGGTTGGGTCCATACACCCCCACTAGACCAAAAGTTGCGCGCGCAATCTTGGCCCGGAGTAAAGGGAAGAGGGGTAACTTAAAAGAGAAATCGGGAAGCGAAAGAGGGAGAAAGGGGAGCGTGTGACGTCAACAGTATTCCCTCTTGAGGGGTCTCAGGCCCTTCAGCTCCGCGATACAATGCAAAAAGGCGCCACTGTCCTCCTAGTAACATTGATAGGACATAACAAAGCATCGCGTAGGGAAATTATCTCGCGGATCTAGTTATATTATCGGTTAGAGCCTTTAAAATTTCTAAGATCAGGGGGGTGACGACCAGGGTTAAACGAGAGACGAATATAGTTAGTAGGCCAATCAAATAAGGACTTTTTTTTTGCTGAAATCGAGGATGATAGAAGAAGGATAAAAACCATGAGATATCATGCGGAAAAATGATATGAAATACATACTGAGTTTTTGGGATTGTAGCAAACCGGGAAATTGTTTGAAAAAATTCAAAACTGAAAAATTAAGCGTCCACGCGACCTTTTTTGCTTTACGCCGACGAAACCGTGATAGGATAAAAATGCATAAGGCTTAATTTGTAGAGCATAAAATTTCCTACAAAAAAGTCAATGGCGGCATTTTCGCAATTTAAACCGTCAAGTCGCCAAGCGCGCTCAAAGTTGAACTGCGAAAAAGCTGATTCACCGCCAACGCCGAAAAGTCCATTTTAGTTGCAAAATGCAAATAATTCTTCATAGAATGACTTCAGGAGCGGAAATTTTTTAAAAAACATTTTTCAATTTTTTNAAACATTTTTCAATTTTACAGGAGTCCCCATTTTTCTATTTTTTTTCATTTTTCAACCAAAATTTGCCATAACATAACTTTTGATCCAGTTATCTTATTGGAATAAGAACAAAAGGTGATTTTTTCTCGTTCTCTCCTCTCCATTTTCACTCTTTTGACCTTTTCACTCAACTTTCATATTTAACTTATTATTTGTTGATAAACTAAAAAAATTGCTGTTTTTTCAATATATAATCTGACTGGAAAATTTTTGATCAAGCTCGTTAGCTTTACCCCAAACTTGAGTCATTGAGATCAATCTTGAATTTTTTCATATTTTTCTTGGCATTTGCTGAGGTAGATTTTTAATAAAATAAACCCTATAAAATATACCCTATATCGACGGTAAAATTTACCGTGGACCGTGTGAATGGACACTACCAATGTTTTTTTGGGCTCAAATGAAAGAGCGGCTCGAAAAATGGCGTGGAGAAGTCTTTAAAGATGACAAATGTCTCTAAAGATGATGTCTGTTTTCAACTGAAAAG
>NW_021680468.1:121015-121123 GCF_001412515.2 Diachasma alloeum | reverse complement strand
TCATGTTCTTAGCTTTGTTAAAATCTTTTCTAGCCTTGCCCCTCTGCCCACTGAGTTTCCCTGACCACCAAGGAGTCTCAGTAGGCTGCCCTTTCGGGACTAGCCTGC
>NW_021680468.1:120186-120860 GCF_001412515.2 Diachasma alloeum | reverse complement strand
TTACCCATTCCGTTTCTTTTACTGTGTGGATGGACATTCTTATGGTTTGATGATCGGACGCTGAGAGGTCCTTTGAGACCCTCCAGTCTCCAATCATGTCTGCCACTCTATCCGTCCCCAGAGTGATATCTATGACCTCCTGTCGTCTCCGATCTATGAAGGTAGGCTCTTACCCCCTATTAGGGATATTTAGATCGGCCCCCATTATGAATTCCTGGACGCTTTCCCCCCTGCCATTAATGCATCAAATAAATTCAAATAGAATTAAAATTTAGAGAGAAAAAATTCCGATTCGCCCAGCCGGGATTCGAACCCGGGTCTCCCAGTTACGCGCCGGGCACTCTTACCGACTAAGCTACCGAGAACCACGGAAAATCTCACTCCAAATTCAACTCAGCACGCCGCCTAACCACCTTTAGGCATTAAATAAATTCAAATAGAATTAAAATTTAGAGAGAAAAAATTCCGATTCGCCCAGCCGGGATTCGAACCCGGGTCTCCCAGTTACGCGCCGGGCACTCTTACCGACTAAGCTACCGGGAACCACGGAAATTCTCACTCCAAATTCAACTCAGCACGCCGCCTAACCACCTTTAGGCATTAAATAAATTCAAATAGAATTAAAATTTAGAGAGAAAAAATTCCGATTCGCCCAGCCGGGAGACCCTTAATAG
>NW_021680468.1:119522-119929 GCF_001412515.2 Diachasma alloeum | reverse complement strand
ACAATACAATGTGCACCCGGGTTACAGCCATAATGATGACCGCTTTCCTGGTACCTCTATGTACCCTTCTTCTGACTTTCACCACGGTCTTTCGCTAGCAGCTTGACAATTGTTTTTTGAATTCCGCAGTACAGTCTGAAGTTGCAGGCTTTCAGAATAGAGTGATCGGTCGCCTATCAGCGCAACAAAGTGGGCACTTTTCGCGTCCCTGCTCTCACTGTCCCGAGCCACAACCCACTTTCTGGCCTGCAGTCCTGCATTTTATTTCTCAAGGAAGCACAGTGCTTCTTGAGCGGTTAGATCTGGGTCTTCCACGTGTACCACAACCCTATGCTTCTTGGGAAGCTCCGAGGCTGTGACCACATGTACAGTAAGCCCAGCTATTTTGTTTTCGGGGAAGAGCCTTT
>NW_021680468.1:118959-119300 GCF_001412515.2 Diachasma alloeum | reverse complement strand
GCTTGGCGTGGTACGCTCCGATGGACGGCGTTTTATTGCCTTCCTCACAGTCCCCTCCCGCTGCTCCTCATCAACCTTTGCTGCTGCATCTGCCAAGGTTGCAATTGCCCCCGAGGTTTGATGCAGCTTCGCTCTCTTGCGACGTCTTCTCTCGGCTCCACTCAGTCTGACACGATTCACATCGGTGCCAGACTGGTCAGCATAGTCAGACTTCGTGTGTTCGACATCGCTGGCCCCACCCGATGTTTCTTTTTCAGTACTGAGATTTTTCAGATTGGTTTCCATTTTTGGTCCCACGAGTATCGCGGTTAAGCGTTTTCACCTGGTGCATTGCCGCGATT
>NW_021680468.1:117309-117536 GCF_001412515.2 Diachasma alloeum | reverse complement strand
AGGGGAGACACGATTTTTTAATTGGCGGGCGAGTTATCCATTAAGTTTTTCATAGCGCCGTAAATTGCGTCGCAGTTTTTAATTTTCTATTACAGAGATTAAGGGATGAAACGGGGATTGCTGTATGGAGAATTTAATTCTTCATCGAACAGCATTGGTTTTATTCCTTAATGTTAATTAGGAGGGGAGAGACGATTTTTTAATTGGCGGGCGAGTTATCCATTAAG
>NW_021680468.1:117020-117116 GCF_001412515.2 Diachasma alloeum | reverse complement strand
TTAAGGGATGAAACGGGGGTTGCTGGATGGGGACTTTAATTCTCCATCGAACAGCGTTGGTTTCATTCCTTAATGTTAATTAGGAGGGGAGACACC
>NW_021680468.1:116105-116696 GCF_001412515.2 Diachasma alloeum | reverse complement strand
GGCGCCCCACCTCTGTTGGGGTCTCACTTATTCTGGCTGCGACTCCTGTCGACTTGACCGACCCCGTTGGGATATCGACACTGCCGCCAACTCCCGGCATTCCCCCTGCGGATCTTGTATTATCATTATATACACTCACATTAATTTCAATAAATTGATAGAAAACAATGTTATAAACAGTGCAAATATAAACTAATAATTCGTCTATCCACTTTTATTGTGTTTTCAGATATCATTTCCCCCTTTTTAGCCCCAGAAAATGACAATCCTAATAGCCACGCAACAGCCACGCAAATACCGTGGCTGTAGCGTGGCTCCTGGATTCCCAGGGCTGCTACAAACTCTGGTTTTCAACTCAGGTTTTCAATTAAAACCAGAGTTGAAGACCAGAGTTGTTTTCAATTAAAACCAAAGTTGAAGACCAGAGTTTGTAGCAGAGATGGGAGACAAGATATGAATGTTTTTTTGGGCTCAAATGAAAGAGCGGCTCGAAAAATGGTGTGCTGATGCCTCTAAAGATGGTTTTGAACCAGGGGAGACTCCTAGACCCCACTGGACAATGTTGTCACAATTGCGCTTTTCAGTTGAAAA
>NW_021680468.1:113140-115098 GCF_001412515.2 Diachasma alloeum | reverse complement strand
AGATATGAATGTTTTTTTGGGCTCAAATGAAAGAGCGGCTCGAAAAATGGTGTGCTGATGCCTCTAAAGATGGTTTTGAACCAGGGGAGACTCCTAGACCCCACTGGACAATGTTTTCACAATTGCGCTTTTCAGTTGAAAACAGACATCATCTTTAGAGACATTTGTCATCTTTAAAACCATCTTCCACGGTGAAAAGTGGAAACACTGCACGCCATTCACTCACCTTATATGCACAGTAAAAAAAATTACTTTATATCCACGGTGAAAGTCTTCCCTATATCCACGGTAAAAATGGGCCCGATGCACACCACTGCTTTATCTTATATCCACGGTAAGAATTACCTTTTATCCACGGTAAAACAATGGGTCTAACGTACCCCACTGCTTGCCTTATATCCACGGAAGAAATTACCATATATCCACGGTAAAATATACCGTATATCCACGGTAAAATTTACCGTGGACCGTGTGAATAGACACTGCCAAGATCTTTACATGGGAGGGGCTAAATAGAGGAAACATGGAAGGAAAAATTAAAAAATCAATTATAAATAATTGGCTGGGGAACAAATGCTGAAAATCCTCGAACAATCAAGAACAATTGACGAACTATCGATTGCATTCGTCAAAAATCAATAATTATGGTAATGAGTGGCTAACTTTTGATGGTTCAGGGGTGACCAGGGTTGGGCAAGTAAATTACCTTAGGTAAATTACATAGTTTTTGACCGGTCATAAAGTAAGTAAATTACCCGGGCGAGTTGTCGGTCTTTTGACCTGTCAAAAACCTATGTGGCGCCATCTATTAGCACCTTGGGGAACCGGGAGATTTTTACCGAGAATACCAGAGATTATAGGGGAGATGAGCAGGGCCAATGAAAAGTGTTTAATAGCAAAAATCGTAGCGGTGGTGCATGGACTACGATGGAGCGTCGGAACTGTTGGTATGGTAGGGCCCGAGAATAAATTAGTCGATAACCGGAAAGGGGTTCTCAATACGATAGCTCCTCGCATTTTGTAATAATTGTCAGGAATGTACAATCGAACATATTATAATCAATAGTATAATGATGCAGAATCTAATGATCTAAAAGTCTTTTCCTTTTTCTCGACATATTTATTATTGACACGTAGGTCAAAAAATTCATAGAAAATCCCAGCGCTGTTGCTGGAAAACTATAGTTTTCCAGTGATTCTATTGAATAATTGTGCAGATTTTGTTTTTTTTTACTATAGTAATGTTCGATTATATATATTTATTCCCCCTCTGAGTGAGAAAGGAATATGTATCGCGCTCGCTCCCACTCATTGTCGTATCCGTCGCGTTGGCACGTGTCCGTCCTCCGCCAAACTTAACGAGTGCGAGTGAGAAAGAAAATGCAGAAGAAGGAGAGAGAAAACATTCCAACTCGTTTGAACGGTTGGAACGTTTTCGTTGTTCTCCAGCGATCTACACATAATGGGATTAATTCAATAATAGTAGATTAATGAATAACATTTTTCGCAGATTCTTGCGAGATTTAAATGAATGGTTTGCCTCCTTCAGTGACCATAAAAAATTGTCTCCAATCGACAATATCTCCCGATGGAATGGAACGATGTGAATGAATCAANGAATCTTTGAAAAATTAATCGAGAGTGAAAAAAAACCCGGGAATTCCACTCTGACATTTCTCTATTGTCTGTATTTACCGAGAAAAAAAAAACGTTGTTCCTAGGAATCGATATATCTTTTTTAAGCAGCTGCATTTCTGAAATGCAATGAGCAAGCAATGTTAAAATTAAGTCATTTTGTAAAAAATTTCTAGTGACATGATCCTGAAAATCAAAGGAAAGTCTTGAATTCAGGAATGATGTCTGTAGGTTTCAGTAATATTTTCGCGGAAATTCCGGGAAAATTTCTTGGGAATTTTTATCGCGTTGCCGTAATACGGAAATTTCAAGGAATTTCGTCA
>NW_021680468.1:111867-112781 GCF_001412515.2 Diachasma alloeum | reverse complement strand
AATGACAGTGGTTTCATTCCCTTAGTCGCTATTAGGAGAGGAGGAATGAATTTTCAAAACGCGTAGTAAGTCCGAACAAGTTCTTCTCATTCAAAAATTAATNCCGGCGTCGAGTGAGTCCGGAGTAGTCCAATGAACGAAGGTCTAACATACGAATGTTTGCTAATCAGGCTCCATTTTTGAGACAATTCGTGATTTGGGCGTATGAAACTAATGGCGGATGTTTAAGGTTCCCCAAGTTTGTGCGGGGGTTGAAAAAGCCAAAAAACTACCCCTGAAAACCGTTTTTTCGAAATAACTCGTGAATAACGCGCTGTAGGTCCAAAAACGCATATACAAAGTTGTAGAGCTCGAAATTCTACACAAAAAATGTATAGGGCACTTTAACTCTATTCCCAACCGTTCATCCCCCAGAGCCGCGTGAAGATCAGATGGGAAAAAAAATGTTTTCCATTCAAAAAATTGAAGTTAATGAATTTGTTTTTTTTTGTAATTCGGAATATCAGTGATTTCTTTTCAATAGCTTGTTTATTTATTCAGAGTGAATTTAATATATGTTGCTATTTGAATCTTGACATTGAATCGATGAATTTCGTTTTTTTTTCTTCCATATTTCTTATTAGAACATTTACCACAAATTTTGTCTTGATTGTACCCGCGAATCTCCTATGGATTCAAAGTTAAACGCAATTATCTAGCTCCAACCCCTAAATCCGGCGCCGGGAATGAGAACCTTTTGTGCGAGAGAGAAGTCTCCGTCTCGCTCCCACTCACTACAACATTGTTGCGACCATTTGCGCATGCGCGCACGGGCCTGTGGAACATCACGGACTGAATGCGAGAAAAAGAATCATTAGAGGTTTTTCGTCAGCCGTTCGCTCTCTCTCCCTCTCTCTCTCTCTCTCTCTCTCTCT
>NW_021680468.1:111237-111511 GCF_001412515.2 Diachasma alloeum | reverse complement strand
CGGTAATTAAAAATTCACCTCTCCCCTCCTAATTGAGATTAAGGGATGAAAGAGGGTAAATTAATGGAGAATTTAATTCTCCGTCGAATTACCCTTTTTTCATCTCTTAGTCTCAATTAGGAGGGGAGAGGTGAATTTTTAATTACCGGAAGTCACTGTGGGCCGCGAAACTATTATTTTTCTCACTGGCCCATGACTTTCATGGCAGTCTATATTTTTTTGTTACAGACATTAACGGAGGAAAGAGGGTTAATTGAGAGAGAGAGAGAGAGAG
>NW_021680468.1:105142-110970 GCF_001412515.2 Diachasma alloeum | reverse complement strand
GAGAGAGAGAGAGAGAGAGAGAGAGAGAGAGAGAGAGAGAGAGAGAGAGAGAGAGAGAGAGAGAGAGCGAGAGAGAGGGACAGAGAGGGCGAGAGAGGGAGAGGGGGAGGGGTAGTGAAAGGGCGAGGGAGAGGGAGAGCGAACGGCTGACGAAAAACCTCAAATGATTCTTTTTATCCCATTCAGTCCGTGTTTTTCCACTGGCCCGTGCGCGCCTGCGCAAATGGTCGGTTACAGTGCTGTAGGGAGTGGGAGTGAGACGTAGACTTCTCTCTCGCACAAAAGGTTCTCATTCACGGTGCCGGATTTAGGGGTTGCAGCTAGAAAATTGTGTTTAACTTTGAATTCATAGGAGATCCGCGGGTACGATCAAGACAAAATTTGTGGTAAATGTTCTAATAAAAAATATGGAAGAAAAAAAAAGGAATTCATCGATTCAATGTCAAGATTTAAATAGCCACATATATTAAATTCGCTCTGAATAAATAAATAAGTTATTGAAAAAAAAACGCTGATATTCCGAATTACAAAAAAAAAATTCATTATCTTCACGTTTTTAAATGGAAAACATTTTTTTTCCCATCTGATTTTCACGCGGCTCTGGGGGATGAACGGTTGGTAATAGGGGTAAAGTGCCCCAATCATTTTTTGTGTAGAATTTTAAGCTCTACAACTTTGTATATTATGTTTTTTGATGTACAGCGCATTATTCACGAGTTATTTCGAAAAAACCGTTTTCAGGGGTAGTTTTTTCAACCCCCGCACAAACTTGGGGAACCTTAAACATCCGCCATTAGTTTCATACGCCCAAATCACAAATTCCATAAAAAATAGAGCCTGTATCGCAAACATTCGTATGTTAGACCTACGTTCATTGGACTACGTAGGCAGTGATTCACCGACGCGGAGCGTCCGTGAAGCGCTGCCTCATGGCCGGAATGACAAAAAAGTATTTTTTTCAAATTATGAATATTCAGAGAAAAAATATTAATTTCCATTTTCCGATAGAAAAAAAAATTTCTATCAAATCTTCAAGCGGCTGTGGGAGATAAACGCTTGGAAATAGGTGTGAAGTGACCTACACTGCTTGTAGAGAATTTAAAGCTCTATGATTGTGTATACCATGTTTTTTCCCGTATTTTGCGTAGTTGAAGAATTATTTCGGAAAAACCGTTTTCAAGAGTAGTTTTTAGCTATTTTCCACTCCCACACAAACATTGGGAAGATTAAACCCCNTATTTTCCACCCCCACACAAACATTGGGAAGATTAAACCCCCCTACATAGTTTCCTACGAATGAGATACAAACTCTGTAAAAAAAAATCCCGGTGTTTAACAACACATTGATATCTTTACCTCGTGTTTCTTGGACTATAATATATTACGATTTATTATCGCTCTAGTGCTTCCTCCACTCCTTCCACTCACGAGTCCGGAATGTGAACACTTCAATGTGTCCTTAGATGCGTCATTGTTTTGCATTCCTGCTAACTCCAAAAGGTAAAATACGGTGAGTCTAGATATAGTCCATAAGTTGGGTGGTCATTTGCATACATTTCGTGTAAAAAAAAATTTTTTTTTGCATTCTATGGTTTTTGAGCCGCTGAATCCGAATATCGAGGTCTCCGGTTCGAATTCATGCGCAGTTGTTTGTTATTAACAATTTATTTAAAAACAATTCAAAATTGTACTTTTTCGACCGGGAAAAATTTTTTCTGCAAAAAACACGTGATTTAGGGGGGGGGGGGTAAGTCCTGAAATATTTTGCGATATTCGCGACGGTTTTGTTAATACAAATTCATTAAAAAACAATTTTACCAGGTATTTTCGACAATGTTGATAAAAAATCATTTTCTTCGTGATTTGCATTATTTTGGGAGTCCTTTATATGGTCTATGATCTATTAACACCAACACCCACTGTTTTCATAGCGGATTGTTTAGTTTTTACATCATTTGTTTAATGCTTTTCATTTGCAGAAAAAATTTTGTTGTCTTCAAAGCAGGAAATTTATAATTTTTTTTTGACAAATGATGTAAAAAATGAACAATTCGGTATGAAATTAGTGGGTGTTGGTGTTAATAGATCATAGACCATATAAATGACTCACAAAATAATGCAAATCACGAAGAAAATGATTTTTTATCAACATTGTCGAAAATACCTTGTAAAATTGTTTTTTAATGAATTTTTATTAACAAAACCTTCGCGAATATTGCAAAATGTTTCAGGACTTCCCCCCGCCCCCCTTAACTCACATGTATTTTACAAAAAAAAATTTCCCGGTCGACAAAATTGAATTTTCAATTTTTTATAAATAAATTGTTAATAACAAACAACTGCGCATGAATTCGAACCGGAGATCTCGATATTCGGATTCAGCGGGTCAAAAAATAGAATCCAATGAAAATTTTTTTTTCATACAAAATGTATGCAAATCACCCCCCAGCTTATGGACTAGTATGTAAAGAGTAAATTCAGTTGGTTACCGCCACATATGCCGAGAGAAAAAAATTGTACATTATAGTCAATCCTCTTTGGTCCCCCACGTGCAAGATTGCCTTCCGAGCCAAATGACGCGGTGTGTATATTAATTTACGTGTGAAGGGACCTGAAAAACGCTAATGTCGTGGCGCCCAGCGCCACAAAAATGGGGTTTTTCATGTCCCGTAAAACGAAAAGGAATTTTCCAATGGGGGGAGCCCCACCGGAATCAGTGGACGCCGGAGAACCGTTCAGGGTTCTCCCGAGCGTTGAAAATTCATTCCTCCGCTCCTTAATGAGATTAAGGAATGAAAGCACTGTCATTTATTGAAAATATAATTATCGATCGAGAGGAAAAGTAAAGGAGGGGAGGCAGGTTAGAGGAGGGGTTTCAAATTGAGAACTACTTCGATAAAACCAATGAAATAGAAAAAAAAAATTATCGATCGATAGGCGTTGGTTTCATTGCTTAATCTTACTTGGGGAGGGGAGAAATGAATTTTGGAATGAGAAGAACTTGTCCGAAGTTACTCCGCGCTTTGAAAATTCATGCCTGCGCTCCAAATTGAGATTAACGAACGAAACCGGTGTCATTTATTGAAAATATAATTCTCCATCGATACGCGTTGGTTTCATTTCTTCATCTCAATTACGGGGGGAGAAATGAATTTTCCAATGGGAGGAGCCCTTCCGGGCTTACTCAACGCCGGAGACCGTTTGGTGTTCCCCCGCGCCATTAAAATTCATTCTTGGGCTCCTCATTCAGATTACAGAATGAAGTGGCTTTCATTCGTCGAAAATATGATTCTCGATTGGTTCATCTCAATTAAGGAGGGGAGAAATGAATTTTTGAATGAGAAGAACTTGTCCGAAGTTACTCCGCGCTTTGAAAATTCATTCCTCCGCTCCTAATTGAGATTAAGGAATGAAACCTGTGTCATTTATTGAAAATATAATTCTCCATCGATACGCGTTGGTTTCATGTCTTCATCTGAATCACGGGGGGAGAAATGAGGAATGAATTTTGAAAGCGCGGAGTAACTTCGGACAAGTTCTTCTGATTCAAAAATTAATTTCTCCCCTCCCCAAGTGAGATTGAGCAATGAAGCCAACGCCTATCGATCGAGAATTATATTTTCAATGAATGATAGCTGCTTCATTCTGTAATCTCAATGAGGAGCGCAAGAATGAATTTTCAAGTCGCGGGGGAACACCGAACGGTCCCCGGCATCGAGTGAGCCCGGAAGGGCTCTCCCCATTGGAAAATTCATTTCTCCCCCCGTAATTGAGATGAAGACATGAAACCAACGCGTATCGATGGAGAATTATATTTTCAATGAATGATAGCTGCTTCATTCTGTAATCTCAATGAGGAGCGCAAGAATGAATTTTCAAGTCGCGGGGGAACACCGAACGGTCCCCGGCATCGAGTGAGCCCGGAAGGGCTCTCCCCATTGGAAAATTCATTTCTCCCCCCGTAATTGAGATGAAGACATGAAACTAACGCGTATCGATGGAGAATTATATTTTCAATAATTGACACCGGTTTCATTCCTTAATGTCAATTAGGAGCGGAGGAATGAATTTTCAAAGCGCGGAGTAACTTCGGACAAGTTCTTCTCATTCAAAAATTCGTTTCTCCCCTCCCCAAGTAAGATTAAGTAATGAAACCAACGCCTATCGATCGATAATTATATTTTCAATAAATGACAGCGCTTTCATTCCTTAATCTCATTAAGGAGCGGAGTAATGAATTTTCAAAGCGCGGGAGAACCCCGAACGGTTTTCCGGCGTCCAGTGATTCCGGTGGGGGTCTCCCCATTGGAAAATTCCTTTTCGTGTCGCAGGACCTGAAAAACGCCAATTTCGTAGCGCGCAGCCGTGACACGAAAATTAATATACACACCTCGTCATGGAAAACAGATCATCCTCTCCCACGTGCTTGCCATCCTCGCCTTCGGCTCGGAATGCAATCTTGCACGTGGGGGATGGTGATCTGTTTTCCAAGGCTCGAGCATTTAATATACTATTTTTTTCTTTTGGCATATGTGACGGTCACCAACTGAATTTACTTTTTACATATCTAGACTCACCATATTTTACCTTTTTGAGTTCGCAGAAATGCAAAACAATGACGCATCTAAGAACACATTGAAGTGTTTACATTCCGGACTCGTGAGTGGAAGGAGTGGAGGAAGCACTAGAGCGATAATAAATCGTAATATATTATAGTCCAAGAAACACGAGGTAAAGATATCAATGTGTTGTTAAACACCGGGATTTTTTTTTACAGAGTTTGTATCTCATTCGTAGGAAACTATGTAGGGGGGTTTAATCTTCCCAATGTTTGTGTGGGGGCGGAAAATACCTAAAAACTACCCTTGAAAACGGTTTTTCCGAAATAATTTTTTAACTACGCAAAATACGGCAAAAAATCTGGTATACATAATCATAGAGCTTTAAATTCTCTACAAACAGTGTAAATCACTTCTCACCTATTTCCGACCGTTTATCTCCCACAGCCGCTTGAATATTTGATAGAATTTTTTTTTTATATCGGAAAATTGAAATTAATATTTTTTTTCTGAATATTCATAATTTGAAAAATACTTTTTTTTTCTCCCTAGCGTTCTTTTTTATTGAGAGTGAATTTACTACACATCACTACTTGTAACTTGAAATCCCATCGATGGATTTATTTTTTTTCCATACTTTTCATAACAACATTTCCTACAAATTTTATCTTGATCTTTCGAACAGATTTCCAATAGATTGGAAGTTAAACGCAAATCTTTAGTTCCAATCCCAAGCCAGGCTCCGTGATTGAGTACCTTTGGTGCGAGAGAGATTTCTCCATCCCGTTCCCAGTCATTGTAGTGGTTTCCTGACCGTTTGCGCGTGCGTGCATGGGCATGTCGAACCACCACGGAATGAATATGAGAAAATTAGTATATTATGTCATCAGGCGATAAAAGTATTATCTGGCGAATGTGACTTGTAACGAACATGTGGGGATGTTCGTTAGGAACACTAAAAACGATCTGTAAACAGCGAGACTCCTGCAACGTTGAATTAAAATCCGTGAGTAAGAATCCAAGAGCGAGAGAGTGAGAGTCCCTTATCCACTTCCGAGTGGCTTATTTCCGGTTAGAGTTATCGGTTCCGTTTATTAGTAAGGATTAGTAATTACGCGTCTTTGAGGGCCCAGAAAAATTATCGTGAAGAAGGGCCAACATTATAGAGTCATCCGGTTCTTTTTATGGGGTTCACCCTATTGTTAATCTTGCGGGTAATCGAATAGGTCCGGCTGAAATGCCGGCGCTCCAATTTCGTTGGATTTTCAG
>NW_021680468.1:102993-103599 GCF_001412515.2 Diachasma alloeum | reverse complement strand
CGTTGTTTGACCCTTGCGACGTTTGACCCTAAGAAGGCATAACCCTTGCGATGTTTAACCTTCGCGAGGATAACCCTCGTGATCGTTTGATCTTAATGATTTCCGGCCGATGTGCCTCTCACTTTTGACCCTTGTGACTTTTTAGCTTAGCTTCCTTCCCTGGCGATTGAAGTTCCATGGTACATCCATGTTGTAGCATGGATGTAATATGGATGTGCATGGATGTCATTTTAAGGCGAAAAATGGGCCAAAAATGATTGGAATATAATCAAATCCTCTAATTTGGGAAATAGCTAACAGGCTCAATTTGCCCCATTTGTGGTTTTTTTTTTTATGAGGGCGAGGGGGGGAGGGGTGTCAATACGGAAAATTGCTCGCGAACCCATTCTGCCCTTTCTGTTTAATTTTGAAATCCATTATTGTGGGTTTCATGGGGGGGAGGAAGGTGGTGTGAACTTGGGAAATGACAAACAAACCCATTTTGCCCCACTGTTTTCCTAATGAGCGTGAGGGGGAGAGGGGAAAGTCAATTTGGCAAATAGCAAACAGACTCATTTTGCCTCATTTGTGTTTTCTTTTCTTATGAGCGAGGGGACGGATGTCAAG
>NW_021680468.1:99575-102967 GCF_001412515.2 Diachasma alloeum | reverse complement strand
AAACAAACCCATTTTGCCCCATTATTCTCTTAATGAGTGCGAGCGGGGTGGGGGGGTGTCAACTCAGGAAATGATAAACAAACCCATTTTGCCCCACGGTTTTCATAATCAGGGGCAGGGGGGGGTCAATTTGGGAAATAGGTAACAGGCCCATTTTGCTCCATTTGTTGTTTCTTTGTTAATGAGTGCGAGGGGAGGGGGAGGGTCAACTCGGGAAATGACAATCAAACTCATTTTGCCCCACTGTTTTCCTCATGAGCGTGGGGCTCCCAACAATCTGCGAACTGGCTCACAGACCCATTTTGCCCCATTTGTTATTTTTTTTCTTAATGAGCGAGAGGGCGGCGGGGGGGATGTCGAGTCGGGAAACGACAAACAAACCCATTCCAGCCCATTTTTCCTAATCAGCATGAGGGGGGGAACGTGAATTTCGGAAATGGCTTACAAAACCATTTTGCCCCATTTGTTGTATTTTCCCTGATGAGCGAGAGGGTGTCGGGGGAGTAGGGGGGGGGAGTTAATTTGGGAAACGGCTCAAGAACCCATTCTGCTCCTTCTGTTGAATTTTGAAATCCATTATTGTGGGCTTTATTTCGGAAGGGAGGGGGGGTGTCAACTCGGGAGATGATAAACAAACCCATTTTGCCTCATTATTTTCTTAATGATGGAGAGGGGGGGAGAGTCAATTTGGGAAATAGCAAACAGACCCATTTTGCCCCATTTATATTTTTGCTTCCGAATGGAAGCTTTGTAATCGGTCGATTTTTCGATACGCTAATTTTGCTTGGAAATGATGTAGAATGGTCTGAAACGTAAAAATACGAAGTTTGAGGACCATGTATGTACGTGTGTCCGAAAGTGTGGGTCGATTTTTTCGAAAATTTTTATAAATAANGGGGGTGTCAACGCGGGGGATGACAAACAAACCCATTTTGCCCCATTATTTTCTTAATGATGGAGAGGGGGGGAGAGTCCATTTGGGAAATAGCAAACAGACCCATTTTGCCCCATTTATATTGTTGCTTCCGAATGGAAGCTTTGTAATCGGTCGATTTTTCGATTCGCTAATTTTGCTTGGAAATGATGTAGACTGGTCTGAAACGTAAAAATACGAAGTTTGAGGACCATGTATGTACGTGTGTCCGAAAGTGTGGGTCGATTTTTTCGAAAATTTTTATAAATAACGACAAATAAAGGACAAAAGTTGAAGCTAAAAATCTGAAATTTTGTCACATAGTTGGTATTACTTTGGAGCATTTCTGGGCGCAGTTTCAGCTCAATCGGCCCAGTAGTTTTGGAGATACAGCAATTTCTCAAAAATCTTTTTTGCTCAATATCTCAAAAACTACATGAGTGAATTCAATTTTCTTTGATGCCAAAATCTTGCTTGCGACAATATCTGTCGAATCAAATCATAATATTGCTATGAAACCATGGGCAACCGAATAATAATTGGCATTTTTCATTTTTATGAAAAAATCGTTGTAAGCACGATAGCGCCTTGAAAAGTCAAGATAGAAAGTTGAAATTTGGTACGGCTGTAGTTTTTATGATATTACAGAATGGGATTATGGATGAGCTGAATCGGACAAGTAGTTTAGGAGATATTCAACTTTTTGTGAAAAACTGTAATGCTCATTATCTCCAAAACTACTGGTCCGATTGACTTTTTTTTTCAAAATATTCGTCATGGTATCTTCTATCAAGATCAATCAAAATATGCATAGCCGCCCATACAAAGTTTTCAAGATATCACCGTTTTTCTAGTTTTGTAAATTAAAATCCAATGTGGGCTCTATAATGAGCGTTAAACATGGACTAAACATCTGAGATTCTGGCTACTATTTTGCATGGTTGGCCTACATTCGTGTATAAAATTTTGTGCCAATCGATTCAGTACATCCTGGCATAGAGTGATTCGTCCGAAACGCTTTTTTTTCTTAAAAATCACAAATTATCATTTTATCAATGTTTTCCATCTCTACATGACTTCAAAAGTCATATAATACAAATCCATGTTTTTTTTTACTCCATATAATCTAATATTTGATGGAAATCAAGTTTCATAAACTTGATTTTTTGAATTTACAAGACCATTCTCGTTAATTATAATATTATTCAATAAATACCTGATATTCATCCAAAATGCTGTACCACGTAGATTAAACAGAGTGAGCTTAACGGATTCAGTATTTGCTGCAGACGATCTGTGTGAGTTTGAGTGGGAGTTACATGCACGTCAGCAAATAAATCTTTATGGGCAAATAAAAATACAGTCTAAGGAAATAATTGAGTCGGAATAAGATAAAAATCATCAAGATATTTTAATTATTAGGAGTACTAATATGAATTTAATTATTAAATTCATCATGATGTAAGAGAAAATATTACAAATTAAAATATATTAAAAAGTTGAAAATGACAAATTTTTGTTTGAAACATCATACGTAATTACTAGGATCACGAATCTATTGATTAAATGATGACGTATGTTTCTGACAATTTATCGGGACACAGAGGAGAAAAAAAGTTGAGAATACAGGCGTCGCTATTTGGATTACTCATAATTTATGAAAACCATGCGAAATACTGTAAAAGAATGATGTTTTCTTATGAAATTTGAAGATCATATGAATAAATGATGGAATGGATTTTTTCGCGAACACTGCATTTTTATTGGACTAGACTCTGACGAGATTGCAATAGTCTTAGCATTTGTTCAATTATTTAGATTCTTCATAATAAGGAAAATTTCAAAGTCGACAATTCTACTACAATGATAAGAGGAATTGGCCCAGAAATTATTGGTGAAACCCATAATGGGTCAGATCCATTTACATTCACCCGTATTTGTCGCACTGAAACTAAGGAGTGAGTAATTGCCACTGATTTTTTATGTGTGGAATTGGAATATCTCCCATTCGGAAGCTTATTACCAATGTAATTGGTAAAGAGGAAAAAAAAAGCATCGAGTAACGGTCACATGACTTCTGTCAAATAGGCTTCTACCCCTGCTTGTTTTTTCTCATGAGCGAGAGGACGGATGTCAAGTCGGGAAACGACAAACAAACCCATTTTGCCCCATTTTTTCCTAATGAGTGCGAGCGGGGGGGGGTCAACTCGGGAGTTAACAAACAAACCCATTTTGCCCCATTATTTTCTTAATGAGCGAGAGGGGGCGGGGTGGGAGAAGTCAATTTGGGAAATAACAAACAAACCCATTTTACCCCATTATTTTCTTCATGGCCGAGAGGGGGCGGGGGGAAAGAAAGTCAATTTGGGAAATAGCTCACAGATCCATTTTGCCCCATTTGGGATTTGTTTTCTTAATGCGCGAGAGAGGGGATGTCAAGTCGAGAAACGACAAACGAACCTATTTTGCCCCATTTTTT
>NW_021680468.1:97239-99349 GCF_001412515.2 Diachasma alloeum | reverse complement strand
TCAGGTCTCGATGGTTGCGACCACGAGCAACCATGGTTTCCATGTGTTTGCTCGGCGAATGTGCAACCCATACGGACTAAAAAACCGAACATGACCCGAGTCGTCTTTGACCTTTTCCTTCCCCTCGCGGCACCACCGTTAAGTATTACGTCAATTTGGGAAATGGCTCACAAATCCATTCTGACGCACCCGATAACGACTTCCTACTCTCTAAAAAATATAAAAGTAGAAAGTAGAGACTTCGCTCCCCATAAGGGTCAAAAAGTACATGTACTTTCTCTTTTCCCTCCACTATTGGAACAAAGAGAGAGCTGAACTTACTCCTGTGTCCACCAGGAATATCGCAGGAAATTCACGCGACGCTCAGTGGTCAAGCTTGGTCGTGATACTGGTTCAAACATGGTCATTATCCCCTATATTATATGAAGTCGGACCAATGTCGGGTGAGAACGGGGTGGCAAGGGGAATGATCACAACGGTGAAGCGAGGCCGAAAAGCATGGAGAGTCAAGTGAGAGGTACGGGCCGAGTCTCGCGAGAGTCGGACAGAGCAGACGAGCAGGATGATTGCAAGCGTCAGATGTGAGCCACTTGTGAAGTGATCAGAAGGGTCAAAAGGGGGGAACAAGTAGAATGATTTGGAGGTGCAGTGGTTAGAAGGTTGAAATCGCTGTGACGAGGGGAATGTTGAGAGTCAAATGAGAGGTACGAGCGGTCTAATCATAGAAGTCAAGTGGGGTGACAAGTTGAGTAATTACGAGAATCAAATGAGAAGTACATGGAGTGGAGTGATCGCAAGGGTCAAACGGTTGCGGCGAGTGGGATGGTCGCAAGGGTGAAACGGTGGTTACGAGTGGGCTGATAACTCAGAGTTAAATGGGAGGTACGAATAGAATGACCGCGAAGGTCAGATGTGGGAGACGGGCGGAGTGCTGAGGGTCAAACATGACGCACGAGTCAGGTGATCAGAATGGTCAAAAGGAAGAAATAAGGGGAATGATGGCAAGAGTCAAACGGTGCTGATGAGTTGAGAAATAGTGGACTCTTGCGATGTTTGTTCTCCACGATGCATGACTTTCCCGTCGTAACCTTTGCGACGTTTGAGCTTCGTAAAGCATGACTCACTCTCTTCGTTTCTCGTATCTAGCTGGTGTGATCACTACATCGGTTTCGCTCGTTGGACCATCAGGATGATTCCACTTATCTCTATCATTTGGCCCTTGAGATTATTCCATTCTCCCTTTCCATCTACTTCCCGTCATCACTCGACTTGTCAACCCCTTTCGATCCTTACGATTAATGCATTCGCAACTTTCATTTGACCCTTGTCATAACTCTACGAGTGACCCCCACTGGACCCTCATAATGATCATTCCATTCATCTCCCCCCTTTGATGACTCTACTCGTACCTCTCACTTGACTCTCCACTCTTCCCCACCGTGCTTGACCGTTGTGATCATTTGCGATTATGTAAGGTTTCTCAACGCAAGATCGGGGCGCCTATCGGTCTACTAAGTGCTATGAACCTTGAATAATATTTATTTTTTGTTTTCGGGAATGTAAAAATCTATGTTAATGGAAAAAAATGTCCCATCTCTGAGGACTTATTATCGGAAACAACAGAGGCAAAACTTGAGGATGGACTATAGGTCGTTTTTTGGGGGGTTAGTTGGAGATTTCATCAGGCGCTGAGGAAACACGAGAAGTTGAAAAGTTGAATAAGCGCCATTAAGGTAAATAAATTGACATGAAATCATTCTCATTTTTATGGTGGGAGATAGGGATCTTTAGTTACAATGATTATTTTCTTGCATTAATAACCTTAAACTCTAATGAATTGAACAGTGGGGAACTCTGTATTTAAAAAATTACGAGGATTGACATAAAAAATTTGTGATTCTTCAGGAACTTTTCAATTTTTGTTAATTTTACAGTTAAGACAGCTTAAAATTGAAGTAAACGTGACAACCGTTGAGGGTATATTTAGTGATGATGCTTTTATAAGCCGATGGTGCCTTTCCAAGCTATGATTTTAACATACTAGTTTCTAGAATCAATCAAGTCCCATCGGTTCGGAAGCGGAGAAATGTAAATAGTTTCTAATGAACTA
>NW_021680468.1:96902-97043 GCF_001412515.2 Diachasma alloeum | reverse complement strand
ACTAGTTTCTAGAATCAATCAAGGTCCCATCGGTTCGGAAGCGGAGAAATATAAATAGTTTCTAATGAACTATCGAGGTGTTTATTCGGTCTCTTCATTTATCTGTCAGCAATTTCAGAGGATTCAATTATGACATTTAAC
>NW_021680468.1:95265-96583 GCF_001412515.2 Diachasma alloeum | reverse complement strand
TCGAAAAACCAAATTTGAAAAGAAAGCTCACACATACATACATACATACATACATACGGACACGCTCTAGAAATAGCATATTTGTACTTTTCAGACCATATTTAGTGGATCTGCCACAAAAAACTGGAAGGTTTGAATTTGAAGAATACAATGCTTCCATTTGGAAGCAAAAATGGGGTCGAAATTTATAAGTACAGATCGACTCAGAATTCGATTCTGAATCGATCTAAACACACCCCTAGAGACCTTTTTTTGGTGCCGCGTCCGCCATCTTGAGAACGGTTAGTATGAGGGCAAAAAAATGGGGTGAAAATTAATGGGTACAGATCGACTTAGCATTCGATTGTGAATCGATCTATATATACCCCTAGAGACCTTTTTTTGTGACCGCGTCCGCCATTTTGAAAAAAGTATGAGGGTCAAAAAATGGGGTGAAAATTAATGGGTACAGATCGACTCAGGATTCGATTCTGAATCGATCTATATATACCCCTAGAGACCATTTTTTGTGACCTCATCCGCCATCTTGGAAAAGGTTAGTGGGAGGGTAAAAAATGGGGTCAGAATTAATGGGTACAGATCGACTCAGAATGGGATTCTGTACCGATCTAAACACACACCTAGAGACCTTTTTTTGTGACCGCGTCTGCCATCTGGGGAAGGGTTAGCGAGGGTAAAAAAATTGGGTCAAAATTCATGGATTTACATCCCCCATCATACATCAAGAAAATGAAACAAATGGGTCAAAATGGGTCCGTCACCCTTTTTGAAAAATTTGAAAAATCATATTTTCAGGCTACCGATAAGTTCAATGTTGGAGATTGCACTCTAAAAAAAGCTACTTTTCACCGGTGCCGAATGGTACTTGGGGCGAATTTCCTCGTAGGAAAATACTTGTCCTAACGACTTTTCGTATCCTTGAGTGAACGGGGGAGGTTGGCTGAATGATTACATGGGTCAAACGGGGAACACTGGTGGAGGGATCACACGGGTCGAATAGGAGGGACANTGGGGCGAATTTCCTCGTAGGAAAATACTTGTCCTAACGACTTTTCGTATCCTTGAGTGAACGGGGGAGGTTGGCTGAATGATTACATGGGTCAAACGGGGAACACTGGTGGAGGGATCACACGGGTCGAATAGGGGGGACAAGTGAAGTGATCGTGAGGGTTAAACGAGGGCGACTTCTAGGGGAATTACGACAATCAAACGCAACATACGAGTCAAACTAGTGGGACGAATGTCGTGATCATGAGGGTCAATAGAAGGGTCAAACGGAGGAACCCGAGGGATCACAAAGGTAAAATAGGAGTGACGA
>NW_021680468.1:91039-92905 GCF_001412515.2 Diachasma alloeum | reverse complement strand
CCGAGGTCTACCTGCAAGTGGTACATCGTCCAGCATTTCAGGAAGAGTCTGCCTGATTAATGCGAGGTACTGTTGACCATGAAGAAAAACAAAAATGGAAAAAAATCATTATTTTGCCGCCTCGATGTCGTATGTGTGCGAATGCGGGTTTAATGAATACTCACATTCACATAATCCGGTAGCTGGGAAAGTAGGACTCAGTCACCCACTATCCCTCCCCACACGTTCACTTTCCACCGTGAGTGAAAACTTTTTTCCCTCACCGAGTGAGGATTTTCAACAGCATAATTATGTAAATTATGCTGATTGAAAATGCCTTCTCTGGTAAACAGATTTTCGTCTGTCCTCAGGAATTGGGATAAAAAGTTTTCATTCCGGTAATACAAGGCTAGAAACTCTTGACAGTAGTGCAGGCGCTGCCCTGCATCTCCTGGCTCGAGTTTCTGAACTCGTGTGGAGTGGAACGGATGGAGAAAATTCTCCCGCAGGATCCTATTCACTGTCGACTTCGGGCAGCCCATCGCGCTCTCGATTCTCCGACAACTCGTTGTCGGGTCTTCGTCTACGCGTGCCAAGACTACTTCCTCGACGTCACAATGTCGTTGACGTCCAGCTCCGTGACCTGGTGGCACCACCTGATTCTCTCGCATGCGCTTATCCACAGCCAGGAACACTTGTGGATAAGGATGTCGTCGTTGAGGGTATTTCGTGCGATACCTCCTCGCTGCCTCTGCTGCGTCACACCCACAAGCACCATACACGAGGTGCATATCAGCGTATTCGATAGCTGTGTAACTCTCCATGATTTAACACTTCACGTCTAACCCCGGCAAAGAATGAAACACGAATGACTCTCCCCCCTACAAAATACATAAAATCAACCTCTTATTCACTCTGTTTATCACTGACGGAGCCTTTGAGAACCGTTAGTGTTTACATAACAAGAGACGATAGAAACAAAATGAATGAAACTATTTTATTTCATTTTATTTCCATCGTCTCTTGTTATGTAAACACTGACAGTTCTCGAAGGCTCCATCAGTGATAAACAGAAAAAATAAGAGGTGGATTTTATGCAATCTGGAGAGGGAGAGTCATTCGTGTTTGATTCTTTGCCGGGGTTAGACGTGAAGTGTTAAATCATGGAGAGTTACACAGCTATCGAATACGCTGATATGCACCTCGTGTATGGTGCTTGTGGGTGTGACGCAGCAGAGGCAGCGAGGAGGTATCGCACGAAATACCCTCAACGACGACATCCTTATCCACAAGTGTTCCTGGCTGTGGATAAGCGCATGCGAGAGAATCAGGTGGTGCCACCAGGTCACGGAGCTGGACGTCAACGACATTGTGACGTCGAGGAAGTAGTCTTGGCACGCGTAGACGAAGACCCGACAACGAGTTGTCGGAGAATCGAGAGCGCGATGGGCTGCCCGAAGTCGACAGTGAATAGGATCCTGCGGGAGAATTTTCTCCATCCGTTCCACTCCACACGAGTTCAGAAACTCAAGCCAGGAGATGCAGGGCAGCGCCTGCACTACTGACAAGAGTTTCTAGCTTTGTATTACCGGAATGAAAACTTTTTATCCCAAATCCTGTGGACAGACGAAAGTCTGTTTACGAGAGAAGGCATTTTCAATCAGCATAATTTACATAATTATGCTGTTGAAAATCCTCACTCGGTGAGGGAAAAAAGTTTTCAGTCACGGTGGAAAGTGAACGTGTGGGGAGGAATAGTGGGTGACCGAGTCCTACTTTCCCAGCTACCGGATTATGTCAATGTGAGTATTCATCAAGCCCGCATTCGCACACATACGATATCGAGGCGGCAAAATAATGATTTTTTTCCATTTTTGTTTTTCTTCA
>NW_021680468.1:87102-88071 GCF_001412515.2 Diachasma alloeum | reverse complement strand
CCATCAATCCTCCCATCGACTCACCAACCTCCCATCTTTATCGCCGCGCGCCCAAAATCATTTCCAAAACCCAAAAAAGAAATTAAAATTGGAAGTATTATTTTTTTTCATTCGTTTTTGGTTTTTTTCATGTCGGTAATCAGACACGTCATCCATCAATCCTCCCATCGACTCACAAACCTCCCATCTTTATCGCCGCGCTTCCAAAATCATTTCCAAAATCCAAAAAAACATTAAAATTGGAATTATTATTTTTTTTCTTTGTTTTTCGTTTTTCTTTTATGTCAGTAATCACACACATCATCCATCAATCCTCCCATCGACTTAAAAACCTCCCATCTTTATCGCCGCATTTCCAAAATCATTTCCAAAATCAAAAAAAAATAATTAAAATTGAAATTATTATTTTTTTTCTTTGTTTTTCGTTTTTCTTATATCAGTAATCACACGTCATTCATCTATCCTCCCATCGACTCACAACCCTCCCATCTTTATCGCCGCATTTCCAAAATCATTTCCAAAATCAAAAAAAAATAATTAAAATTGAAATTATTATTTTTTTTCTTTGTTTTTCGTTTTTCTTATATCAGTAATCACACGTCATTCATCTATCCTCCCATCGACTTAAAAACCTCCCATCTTTATCGCCGCATTTCCAAAATCATTTCCAAAATCAAAAAAAAATAATTAAAATTGAAATTATTATTTTTTTCCCTTTGGTTTTGGTTTTTTTCATGTCGGTATTCAGACACATCATCCATCAATCCTTCCATCGACTCACCAACCTCCCATCTTTATCGCCGCGCGCCCAAAATCATTTCCAAAACCCGAAAAAGAAATTAAAATTGGAAGTATTATTTTTTTTCATTCGTTTTTGGTTTTTTTCATGTCGGTAATCAGACACGTCATCCATCAATCCTCCCATCGACTCACAAACCTCCCATCTTTATCGCCGCGCTTCCAAAATCA
>NW_021680468.1:86342-86982 GCF_001412515.2 Diachasma alloeum | reverse complement strand
TTTTTCCTCCGTTTTTGATTTTCTTTTCATGTCGGTAATCAGACACGTTATCCATCAACCCTCCCACCGACTCATAAACCTCCTATCTCCATCGCCGCGCGTCCAAAATCATTTCCAAAATCAAAAAAAGATCGATCTCTTTTCGCAATCGCAATATAGATGTGGGAGGCATCAAGTGATCTCTCCACTAACTACTCTTGGCGGGCAACAAATGAGATCACTGGATTCTCTTTGATCTCATTTGTTGAGCTCCATGATTGGCTCCCTCCCTGGCGAATAAGGATCCATGTTGTAGCATGGATATAGCATGGATGTGCATGGATGTCATTTTAAGGCGAAAAATGGGCCAAAAATGATTGGAATATAATAAAAAAATTATTTAAATGCTGATAGACAAATAATTGGTCCCAATTAATACCCATTAATAGGTTATTTTGTATAATTAGGAGAAATTATTGATGGTGTGCTGTGTGGTAAAGAAGTTCAGATGGGAGAATGCCGCGAGATGGCGCCAGTGTTAAATTATCGAGTCGGCGGTAAACTGTCAGCAGTCGCAGGCATATTTTTTATTCTATTTCATTTATGAATATTAGATAGGTTTGGGGGGGGGGGTTGATTTGGGGGTTTGTTAGCACTAACC
>NW_021680468.1:79801-82019 GCF_001412515.2 Diachasma alloeum | reverse complement strand
GTTTGCATAAAATATATTTTTGGCCTCGTCACTCCGACTCTCAATTTTCTCTCAAACACAGGAAATTATGGAGTTCAACTATCAACTTGGTCCGCTAAGGATATGCCTATAATTTTCTCGAAACCCGGAGAATTTTCCTATAATTTTCTCTAAAACCTAAGAATTTTCTAGAACGTACTCAAACACCTTAGAATTTCCTCGATTTTTTTTTTCGAAAATTCGAGATATTGTTACAGGGGAGGGTAGGGCAATATTTTCACCAGATTTAAATAATGAGTTGAATTTGATCAAATCTACTCTTCCGACTTCATTTGAAGATCATAAAAACCAACACATTCTCATGAAACTGCGTCGTAAGAAAAAAACAGGGTAAAATAGACACCTCGATTTCTTCCTCAATTTTTTATGTTTCAACAATTTTAATTTTTCAAATTGAAAAAAAAAATTATTTTTGACGTTCGTCGTGGGGGGTGGTAAATCAAATTTTTTCTTGCTCATTCATCCTCCTCCCCGCCTATTATTTTATGGTGATTTCCTCTGTGAGTAGAAAAGTATCCATGTTACAAATTTCGCAAATGAACAAAAGGTCAGATGTGTAGGGCGTGCAATTGATCATTGAAAAAAAATTAATAATTTCAAAGTTATTTCAAGAGTAAAACAGGAAATTCAAAGCTACTTTATATTTCAAACTTCAATGGAAAATTTAATAAAGTCGAAGTTTGTTTGTTAATATCTTTCCCAACTCTAATTTTTCTTTATACAAAGATACCGACACGATTCTGTTGGAAAATGTCCTTTAAAAATTTTCTTTATTTTGGAATAGGACCAAATTTTTCGGATGTCTATTTTACCCCACTCTTGAATAATTTCTAAGTTGTGGACTTTGCCAAGAAGCAATTTTTAAAAATCAATTATTGAAAATGTTTTGAGTGTTCATTTTAGTCCCGTCCATACAGATTTATCAGGTGTCCATAATGCCCAATGAATCAATTTTTAAAATGTTGAATTTTGCAAAAAAAAATTTTTTCGCCAATTTTTGAGTGTCCATTTTATTTCAGTTCTCCATATTACCCCGCCCCCTCTAATTTTTTCAAAAACCGGAGAATTTTCCTAGAATTTTCTCGAAAACCTAAGAATTATCTACAACTGTCTCGAAAACCCAAGTTTTTTCTGGAATTTCCTAGAAAACTGAGGAATTTCTTCGAACGTGCTCGGACACCCTAGAATTTCCTCGAATTTTGTTTGAAAACTCTAAATATCCTTGTAATTTTTTCGAAAACTGGAGAAATTTTAGGAATTTTCGCAGAAACCGCAGAATTCTCTCGAAAATCGGGAATATTTCTCGAAAACTTCATAGGAAACATGAGATCTACCGGAAAAAATAAACACGAACAAAATAAGAAACAAAAACTGCGGGGCCCCTTCCAAGCCCCACTTTTATGTCACCCTGGTTTCCTGCCATTCCCGCAGTTACCGACATAGCTATGGTCGGGATAAAGCTTCTTGCTTTGACCGCAAACTGGGGTGGCGTAAAACCGCCACTCGGGAAAAAAATCCCTCCAACCAGGCCTTAAATCTAATATTATAGTTGCTGATAACAGGTTTGCTTCGATCCTTTTCATGAACCTCAATTTTATGAATGTTAAATGTATAGTATATATTGTAACGTGTTATTTTTGTCTTTCGACCGTTCTGCGGTTTCATTTAAACATCCAGATGAGAAGTCACTGCGAAAGCGAAGCGAGAGTCAAAATCTAGATTTTTGTTCAACTATTTATTGAGTATCTTTTTGGTTTGTGTTGAATCATTCCACTCCACCGTTCATCGGAGCACATCGGGGGATCTGGATGAGCCTAAACGAGGACTGGGATGAGATGCAAGAATTGAGATGCTGAACTTGGGTCTCGGAGCAACGGTTCTGCAGAGTCTGGGGTGGATCTGGAGTTTGAATATCCCCGCCGGTTGAGGAGTACGCAGCTTGGCCGCGTCGCGGCGCCAGCTACTGGAGCCAGAATTGGAGAGCTCGAGCGCCGAATGAATCTAAGCGAAAATAACATTTTCGGTCCATTGTTGAAGGACCCGAAACATAAATTAATGTTTATTTATCATTATGCGATTTGTGAGTAGTTGGAACTACATTTTCATCGCTTGGTTTTATCCCTGTGGATTTGGAGGGAAAATTATAAATCACGTGGTTGTCCGGTGTGGATTCCGGTGG
>NW_021680468.1:66412-79620 GCF_001412515.2 Diachasma alloeum | reverse complement strand
GGAGAGAGTTGACGTCGTCATCATTCTCCAATCAAAAGTCTCTTCGGTGAAAGTAAAAGCCAATGAGAGGGCTGGATTTTCGGCAATCGAGAAAATGTGCCATCGAGCGTGCCGAGGAGATCACTTCTCGTTTGGATGGCGAGACTGACAGTTCGCAAGTTTTTCGTGAGTTATCAAAATTATTACTGTGTACCGACGCCCGAATTCTCGTTGTCTCCGACATCTTGCTTTGACGATTCATTGGGAGTCCCAACTTTTCCGGAGAATTTGTTGCTGAGATTTCTTCAATTCTGGTGAGCGGTGGATCTAATTAATCGTTAATTTATTGATTGTAATAGAGATCGGGATCCGCGGTTGATCTGAGCTGTCGGCGATCGCTCTCTCATCGTTGTTTGTTTTATCGCTCGTTTGATTTCGTCTTCGATTTTGGTGAACGTTTCATACGTTCTGGCGCCCAACCTTTGGTTTGTTGTTTGGGTCGCTGAGGGCTGCGTATCTGTTATCTTCCGCAGCGGTAAGACATACGTCACAATATATATATATAACGAACTGCTTTTTTCAATGACTATACAGTCGATCCAAGCTTCCTTGATGATAATTAGACTAACTAAAATCTTCTTCATGCATACGACAAACTTTTTGATATAGCATTGTTAAATATGATACGAATCAAATTGAGACATAATATTCTATACTTGCCTCGTAATTTTCAGTATATTTTCTCAGAAAACATTTATTCACGCCTAATTGGATGTATTTAGCACAAGTTGCTGGGAAAAATCATCAAAAACCGAAATTTCCAAAAAATTGATGAAAATTTTCCGAATTTCCAAAAATTATCCCAAACATAAGATTTATCGAAACAGCTATCATGATTATCTTTCAACTCTGACTTAGTAACGTTGAAACAAACATTTTAATCTATGATTGAATCCATTTGAGGGCGAAAATCTAGAGATATCTACAGTACTCTGATTTAAATTTTTTTTTCTTTCTTCTGATTTTTCGAAAAATTAAACTGACGATGGTGGCTATCACCTCCATCTCCGAACTCGGTCAAGAAGAGACCCCAACAATTTTTTTGAGCCGTCATTTAATGAATTTGAAACATTTTTTTTTATTTATCGTGAAAATACCGATTTTCAAAAAAATTCAAAAATTTTAAAAATGAATGAATGAATTAAATTTTAATTTATGGTGGTGGATAGGGGTCACCAATACCTACATTTAAGGGAAAAAAATTATTCGATTCCATCGCTTCCCTAGCGCACAATCGAAAAAAACGTTTGTCACATACACACGCACATACATACACACGTATGGACACGGTCTAAAAAATGCATATTCGGACTTTTGGGGTCATAATAAGTCCATATAAAACAAAAAATCAAAAACTTAAATTTGCATGATTACAATGCTTCCATTTAGAAGCAAAAAACTGCAAAACCCAAGGAAAAAAAGCAGCCAAAGTCATGAAACTTTAGACACATTTAGAACATGTGATCAATGAATTTTTGAGTGAAAAACATTGTCGCCTAGGAGCATTGTTTATTAATAATAGCGAAAAAAGTACTGAAAAATGACATTTCTGCACACGCAGCCCAATCGAGCAGCAACCCAAGTAGAAATCTGTAGCCAAAAAGATGTCTTTAAGTTATCTGTAAAAAGACACGAGACATCTTTTCGACAATACAAAAAGACGGCATTTTGGGTATGAAAAAGTATCCCTAATGTCTGGCCCTGAGATATCGCTTTTGTACATAGAAACGATATCTTTTAGGCAAAATTTTGTTAAGCCAAAAAGATGTCTTTTTTTCCGTTATTTACGACGAAAAACAGGCAAACAAAAGCTGGAAATCTAATGTCGAAAAGATGACTATCTGCGATATCATTTAGATGACACCGAATTGATATTTAAAAGATAACTCTTTTAGCCTCCAAATAGTTATCTTTTATATGGTAGATAAGGATAGGTTTAGGGCGGGGGTTTGAAAAATGATTTGCATGAAATATATATACACACAACTCCTTTTTTCTCGTCATTCTCATTATTCGTTTAATTGAAAGTTCGAATAATGAGTGACGAGAGAAAAGGAATTTTGCGTACATATTTCATGCAAATCATTTTTCACACCTGTAAATTAATTTAGTAAAAATTATTTTTGTCACAATGAACAGTGTTTATTGTATCACAAAATCTTCGAAAAAAGAAATTACATCAAAGTCAATATATATTTAGCATATCAACGAAATTCTTAAAATCTAAAGATAAACTTTGTGAAACTTGAAAAATTTCAACAGCTATGTATATCTAATGAATAACACATACGTTTTTCTTCATTTTTTTTTGTATGAACTGAATTTTTCGAAGTTAATAATACATTCAAAAGCTGATGGCTTCCACTGAGCGTTTCATTGATCATTGGTTACCACTAAACTGTTATTTCAGAATAAATTTATTTTCTACTATTCTTTTCCTTGTTTACAAACAAACACAAGCAAGCAATGAGCATGGATATAAATAATGTAAATCCAATGAATTGAGTAGAATGTCTTATGATCGACAAATCGTCATGAACAGAATCGTAATTTTATTTTAGACAATAAATGTTACTAAATCCTTAACAAAAGTAAAGTTTTTCAGTTCGCTCGCGGGACATTCACGAACAAATAAATATAAAAATCATAAAATTAATATACCAGAAACAATTGGCTCACGCGAGTATTCGGGGCTAGCTCATGAAACGGATGAAAATTCGCGTGCCAATGTTCATTCTAATCGATACTGGCAGATTTCATACCTATTTCACCCTTCAGATTATAATTAAGTAATTAGAGCACCTTTTGTTGAGTACAACTAATTAATTTATGACAAATACTCTATTACAAGGTCAGAGATAAACGGCAGTAAATAGATAAGATTAGTAGTACCACTTATTACTAAAAGAACGTTACAATATTGCATAAAAAAGATTTGTGGAAACCAGCTTTTTTTTCTCATATTATGATATTTTTTTTCTTAATCAGTTAGACAATATATCTGCAGTCAGTGGTTTTTGGTGATGGATCCGCATGTTTCAAGGGCTTACCCATGATGTTTACTTCTTATGGTCTCTCTTGATGTTTACGACCCCTTCTCAGTCTGTCACCGGGTCGCCTCAACCAATCTTTTATTCTTTCTTTAACTTCATCTTCCGTTTCGTTCTTCCATGTATTTGCGAGGGCAGATATAATGATCTCCGAAAACTTCATACCCTCTATCTTCTGAGTCCCATGTAATCCAGTCCAGGTACAGCGTTTTGCCAATTCGTTTGATATTAGTCTTGTCATTACATTGGCAGCATGTTTCTGCAAAGTCTTACCCCCTACTTTCCACACTTGATAGGTCTGAAACACAAATAAATAATTGTCCCTCGATGCAGTCTCAAGGTTTTCATTTTAAATTGAATTGATTCAGCGATTTGTCAGTTATTAAAATGAAATTGTCAGATAAAAATTGAGCTGAATATATAATTTGAATCCAAATTGAATTTGTTCAAAATTCAATCAGATCTAAGAGATAGGGAAAACCTTTACCGATTTAATGAAGGAAAAATCAAATTGTTTTGTTTGTCATTTGTTCGACAGAAATGTATCAGATATAAACATTAATCGGGGTGTTAATGATACGACCCGTGGAGAGTTACATCTTCCGTGGCGTAACCCACTTCATGTTTTTTCTTATCTAACAGTTGTTAAATAAATATGCAACTTACGAATCGTCTACAACTCTCTTCATCTGCTTTCAGAGTTTTATCGAATTCAAGAAGATCGTGTAACGTGTTGAAAGGCTCTGGAACCATTTTAGGCTCATTTTCAAAGCCATGCGTTGAAATATATGCTCGCAGTCTTTCATTGCTATCATTCACCGTTGTCTTAATGTTGTCAACCTTTCGATCCAAATTGATCAACAATTGTCTCATTTCGTCTGTTGTAACATTACGTTGGGATGTTATTAATGTTTGAATAGATAAAATTATCTAGAATGAAAGGACAAAAACTTACGGAGACTATCATTCCTCTGTCCACCATCGTTCACCAATAATGGTGGCTGCTGTTGAATTCTTTGAGGTGTATCATCATTAGGCGGGACACGATTCTTGTTCTGACCCATCTCACCAGGATTTCCCCTTTGTACTTCAAGCGGGGGAGTCCTTCGAGAATTATCTGAACCCCCAGAGCCTCCTGCATCACTACCATTCTCCTCATTGTCATCGTTACTCGTTTTCTCTTCTTTATTTTCCTCTTCTGAGTAATAGTCAGCCATTTCCTCCCTTCCCAACCCTAGAGTCCCTAGAAATATATAAAATTACTGTCTATCAATAAAAAAATATCAATATATTAGTATACCAGTTAAGGATCCAGTGGCTAGCAAGTGCTCCAATTGTTGAGCTTCTGACTGGATTCTCTGAACGATTACAGCCTGTCCTGTATCTGCTTGTGTTGGGGACCGGAACCGGAAGTATCTCTTGCGTTATTGGGGGCAGGGACATTAAAGTCGCTGCCGGCGTGGACCTCGTTCTGTCGGCATGGATACTCTTTCCTCCTTTTGAACCTCCAGCTGACAATGTTTGCTGAGACTCAACTTGACGTTGGTTTGTTGCAAATTGCTTGATGATTTGGGACGATTCATTGGAGACTTCAGCATCGGATTTGTCTTGAGTACTCACGTCTTTTTGAATTTGCATGGACGACTGGATGGGAATAGGAATACTTGGGAGTGTCACTACTTGTTTCGTTTTATTGAAGGAAATATTAGCTTGTGACGCTGGTGCAGGTGTCACATTTTGTGAAACTTTGGTTGAGGTGGATAGTTTGTTTTTCTTAGCAGGAGGTGCTGAAAAACAATGAATAATTGTAATTTTCAGAGTTGTTGTACCGTAACTTCATTTAACTTACGCGTATTTTGCGTCTCTTGTCCAGATGCTCTTCCACCATCGTTCGGGGTCAGTTGAGGCGGCATTCTAAATACATTTGAAGGTTGAACTGAAAGAGGAGCGTGAATTAATTAAAATATCCGAACGGAATTTATGCTAGGACGTCTTGAAATGAAGGATAAACTCACGAGGCTGTAGTGGAGTTCCACGTCCACGCCCACGCCCTCGATCAGTCATATTACTCGATAAAAAAATGATGAAGGATAAATTTCGCTCTTTAGCTGGGAGAATGAGAAAAAAGTTGTGGCTACGTGTGAGTCATGATGTAGGATTTTGTGATATCTCGTAATATATTCATTAATACTTATGTCCTTATCTAAGCTTGACAATGAATGATTGGAAATACATAGCCTGTTTCCCCGAAGGGAATGACAAAACCTTTTCGAGTAATATCATTCGTAGGCCATGTTTTCAATTCTGATAATTCTGTGAATTTATGAATCCCATAATTACGAGAGTCACAAGGATAATTTTCTACACGATCAGAATTAATAATTTCGCGACCGATGATTACATGATTTTTATTATGAAAACAAATCGTCTGAATAAGTACAATGGACCCATTCCGTAAGTAACAGCAATTCTCTGGTGGATGATCAGCTAAGACGAAATTAGAAAATTGTATTGAACGATGGGCATCGTAATAACCAGGTGGAAGTTCGCAGTTTTTTTTTTCCCCCAAAAAAGTAAACCCATCTCGAATAGTAGGGTGACGTGGAGGCAAATGTGTGGCCCTCTCTATCATACGATTCATTATTTGAGCTAAGGGTAAAGCTCCACTCTTGATCAAGTTCTTCATTATTTGTAATTGATTTTCAAAGGGGAAACAACTGAATGCGTCTAGCGGTCCAAATAGTTTTACATAATTTGCCAGATGGAGACAATTGTGGACATTGAATATCATACTCAGTTTGGTATAGAGCACCTCCATCATTTCTACGAAATATTCCATCAACTGATTAGCGTATTCATTGTTACTCTCACATAGATTCGGATCGCATAAAATTCTCACGGCACAGTTCAAAGAATTGAAATGAATAACTTTCCTTTCATCCAGAAAAAGAGGCACCAGAATTGGCCCTAGGTACAAAAGAAACAAACGAAACTCGGTAGCCTTCCAACGAGTAACCTCCTCAAGTGTACGTGGCTTACGGGGAAAATCAGATGGTGTACAACGGCCGAGTGAACAAAAGAAACCATTAATGGTAGAAAATACTTGCGGTGATTTAATTCTCTGATACCATATAAGAAGTAATTTTTTCATCACCCCAAGGCACAACAAGTGTAGATAATCCAAGGGGAATTGTGTAGTCATGGAGAAGCCAGCATATTCTAGAGGTGAATAAACATTTTGAAATTTATCAGGAAGACCAACTCGGAAATTGTCATCCGTGCGCAAAGCTCCTTTTATCTCCAAAAACAATCGGCGACTCTGAATTGTGATCCCCTCTTGGATGCAGGAAGCACAACGGCTATTGTGGGCGGGGAAGCAGAGTAAAAAATTTCTGGCAGGTGTGTCAGTCAAAAAAGCTTTTATGTGAACTCTATAGTGTCGATTTTTAAAGTGAAAACCCTCCTCATTTAAAATGAAATATTCATCGATAAACTCGTCTAAAAAGACTTCAACAGATTCTGGTTTGGATGTGCCGTGATAAATGGCAATTACAAACGGATCGAAATTGTCCAAATGCTCAATTTTCCCTAATATCGGCCATAACTCACTTTTCGAACTCTTAGAAATGGGTACTCCATCTACATTTATGAAAAGATTTATGACATTTGGGAATGCTTCTAAATCAACGTAACGAAGTTGATCACAAATAGCTTTCTCCAGTCCATAATACGCAAACTTTCCAGTACCGAGATCTCTGATTTGATTACGTTTAGGGGTAGAAAGCAATGTTTTGGTTGTTGCAGGTAAATCTTGGCCACTCTGTTGAAGTCCCTTCAGAAGATCACTAGTTGCTGTTTGAGAAATCTTATGTTTTAGGTGCCAGACACGTAGAAATTTTTTCAAATCGAATACAGAATCAGGAGATTCATCCGAAACAATCTCCTCATCATCTTCATCTCCTCCTGCACCGAATTTTTCGCCCCCTGATTCTTCCCCCTCAATTTCTGCATTCCCTCCAGCATCAAATTCTTCACCCTCTAATTCTTCCCTGTCAACTTCTCGAATTCCCTCCCTTCGGTATTCATCAATTACTTCGTTAAACATCAACTTTTGTGAAGGAATTACCAGCGACGAATTCCTCTCAACAAGTGAAGTTGAATCATGAAGGGTAGAAGCCCCTTGGGATAACAGAGAGACAGTGAGGGGGATAGTTTTTAGCACAGGTATACGAGTTTTAAGTGCCTCAAGACGTCGCAGTTGTTGACGTCGAGATAGATTATTATAATTTTTCTTCTTTCGTGTCGCCATGATACTAATAATTATAAAAATGAGTGGACTTATTCAAAGAAAAAATCACATAACCTACACTGCAATGTCTTCAAGGTTTATCACTCCTAGAACAATGGAATTAACTCGTCAAACACGATCTAAATAGCGTATATATAAAGAACAATGTACTTACCGAAATAATGAAACTTTCAGCAATGTTATTTCTGTAAATAATATAAAAGCTCAGATAAATAATGACACGAACTTTTTTGCGTTGTACAGAATGGATGATGTCTAAAAAATGTCTTATTTCAGTTAACTTTTTCACTCTATCCCAATGACGACATATAGACGGAGAAGTGGCGTTTGTCTCTGACACTATGGTTTGTTTACGTCTCCGTTGCGATATCTTCAAGACAGTCAGGAAAATGTCTGAAAGATGCCTACAAGATACCGCACTCTCGATATCTTTTCCAAAGTCATTGGACGTTGACTATCAGATATGGAAATGACGACAACTTTTCGGAGTACGGATGAGATAACTTTAAGTTGTCATAATAAAGATGACTTTTCAAAGATACCAGGAAGACAACTATTTGATATCTTTTTGAAGATAACAAAAAGGTTGTGTCTCAGAGATAACTTCCCGATACTTTTTGAGAATGTCGTAAAGATATGGTGAAGCAGACATCCGTTTGTCAACGGATTCGGTACAATGTCGCATTTTCCATCTTTTTGATGACATACAGATGAGTGCAAAAAGATGACTGGGATCCGGCAGCTTTTCGAGCGACACTGTCGCAGGATTTCTACTTGGGAACGTCTCAAATACCGATCGGGTGGGGGTAGCGTGGTCAATTTAAACGTCTCTTCAGAGAGAGCGATGAAGCGTTGTAATTGGAGCTCCCTCGAACCAGTGGTACCAGCTCCTGGTGAAAAAAAAACACTACCAACGATGTTGCCACTTTTTCGCATGGATTAATATTTTTTCATTTATAAAAAAAAAAAACAGTCTGAAAAGCATTCATTGCGTGGAACAGATACAAATAAATTTGATTAGCTCCAAAAATAATTTTTAACCGGAGATACTCCCTAATATTGCCTGAATTTTGAATTCGAATGGGAAAAATGTTTTTTGTTCAGCGATTGGTTTTCTGCAGGAAAACAATAGAAACCCCTCCGCCTCACTACATTTCCTCCTCGCCCGATTATCCTTAAGATCCTTAAAATTTGAGAAATCTGAGTTGAAAGACGATTTCACGTTTTTAGATCTTAAGTGGATTCCAATAAATCAGGAATAAGGAACATTTATCGATAAATTAACACGTAGAATCCTGTCAAAATGGTCTTTTAATTTTTAATACGTCATGTTCATTTGTTTTCGGTTCGAAAGATTATTTCTGATATAAAATTCACCGGATTTCAACTGCGGGAGTTGCGTATGCCCAGTGGCAGTGGGTGCGCGGCAGAGTTGCGCGCGAACATCCCATGCGCCGGAGAGCTGTGCACGAAAATCCCACGCGTGGGATTTTCGCCCTCGTCTAGCATACTGAGGCGCCAACCGGTATTGCTCGGCTGGTGGGAACGTTATGAAATGTGTATTTGAAGTGAAAGTTACTGAAGAACATGTGAAATTCCGTTGTGTAAAATAAAAAATAAAAAGAATATTGACACATATTTTTACGTTTTATTATGTCTTATTCACCTATTTATTACCAGGCCGATTCTACCATAATTAATTATTTCCTCTCTATTATAGTACTCAATGAAAAACCCTCGATCATTTGTCATCTATATAATCGCTGAGAAAATAGGGCTCAGTCGATGAACTCATCATGAGTTTTCGTAGATGTCCTGAAATCGAAGGGGACTCTTATTTTACTCATATGACCCGTATTTTACCCTCATAACTTAACCCGTCCAGGTACATCCAAATTAACATCTTCGAAATCTCATGAAACAAAGCCCATTCGATTTTCCTCGTAAGATTTTTAATCGTACTACTCTCTAATCATCATCAGATCGGAATTTTTTCATAATGAAAGAAAAAACAAGAAAAACAAGCAGGGTTTCGAGCTTTTTTGGCCGAAGCTATCTGACCGTTACTTTATGTGTTATAACTCTTTTTCTTTTTTTCNTTCGAGCTTTTTTGGCCGAAGCCATCTGACCGTTACTTTATGTGTTATAACTCTTTTTCTTTTTTTCATTTCTACCAATCCCATTGGTAGTAAGCTTCCGAATGGATCTGTAACAAGTTGATATCTCAATTTTTTCACAAGCTAGCGTGATTACAAGGAGTTTTATGAAAAAACTGAAAATCTGAAATATCTCGAACACTTTAGATTAACGGTATATATGTTTTGACTGATTCAGATAGAAGGCATCGAGACGAATATTTTGAAAAAAAAAATTGAAATCGGTTGAATAGTTTCTGAGCTATTGCAGACAGAAGGTTTTCAGGGAAAGTCGAATATCTCGGAAACTACTCGGTCGATTGGGCTCATTTTCTATAAGAAACATTGTCATCGCGGGGGGAAGATTCTGTCCAAATTTCAAGTTGATTCCTCCATTTTTGCACAAGCTAGCGTGATTACAAGGATTTTTATGGAAAAACTGAAAATCTGAAATATCTCGAAAACTTTGTATGAACGGCTATATATGTTTTGATTGATTCAGATAGAAGGCATCGAGACGAATATTTTGAAAAAAAAAATTGAAATCGGTTGGCTAGTTTCGAAGATATTAATGAAAAACGATTTAAAAATGAATAGCTTTTTCTCAAAAACCATTCGATCAATCGGGCTGAAATTTGGCACAGAGTTAGTCCTAGTTAAGTACTATAATCTGACAAAATTTCAGATTTTTCGGAATAAGTTTAGTCAATTTATTACTCGATTTTCCAAAAAAAAAACCAGCGGGCAGGTGGCGATGGACATTGACACTGACAGACACCCTCCCCCAAACTTCGTATTTTTACGTTTCAGATCATTCTACATCATTTCCAAGCAAAATTAGAAAATCGAAAAATAGAACGATTACAATGCTTCCATTCGGAAGCAAAAAATGAAAAAAAACCACGCGAACGTGATTTGAACTCCCGACGCCGAGAGAATATGCGGAGGGAAGGGGACATTGTCTGCGTGAGGGGAAGAGACGGGCGGGGACTGCCGTGCACGGTGGCCAGTGGTCCTTGTCCCCTGTTTTGGTGTCGGCGACATCAAAAGTTAAGAATAGCTCCCTGTAGCATACCTTAGTGGTATTCCGTTATTTCTCACAATTTATTATTTCATTACTGAATACAATATTTTCTTGCTTTTCAACCTTATTAGCGAATAATTTATTTAGTCCTAATGTATATCGTATTACCATTTATTTTTGAATGTATCCACATTTGTTTCATTGGGTCCAGCGGTTCCAACGTCTAGTAAAACTCGGGAGAAGTTTCGGCGAGCCGCTGGGCTTGGGTAGGGTCGTCCCAAAGGAAAATTTCCAGTTAGTATGACAGGTGTGTCGCATAGACCCCTAGTAGCGACGTAGGGTCCCTATGATTGTCATATTTTCCACCAGACTAAACCATGTGATGTTTTGACGTTGAAATTTATAGATGGGGCTATTAATCGGCCATAGCAGTCCGCGAGATTCAAATTAATGTTGGAAAATAATTTAAATAGTTCAGAAAATTAAAAATATGCCAGAAATAGAAGAATAAAGAAAGTCTGGAATACAATGGACAAAGAGAACGAAAAACAGCATCGCAAGCGTGAGAAAAACCGTTACGGAAATAGTAAACGTCAAATACTTGAGTTTTGTTCTTATAATTTACAACCCTCCAAAATTCTCGTTGAGTAAACACTGTCCTCGAAAATCCAAAATTTAGAGAAGAAAATAAATTTAACGGTTACGGTCCCATGTCGTAAAATCTCAGTTCTGGTTATTTCGAAAGTTTCTCTGTTTCACGTGACCAACATGTGTGGGCTCTCCTTTGTTCATTGTTTCGCTAGGCTGAGGGCCTGAGACCATTCGCGACGAAGTTTCACGACGTCACACGCTCCCCTTCTTCCCCTTTTTTTTCATTTCCCCGCTTTTCCTTGAGTTTCACTTTTCCCTCTCCCCTGGGCCGGGATTGCGCGCGCAACTTTTAGTCCAGTGGGGTTGCGGACCCAACCCTTGGAGTTAAGTTTAAGTTTAAGTCAGTTCCATCGTGAAGATTGGTGGTGAAGCCTTTAGCTTCCAGCTTCTCTCTTCAAATAGTTTTTCAGTAGAGTTTTTCTAGAGTTTATTAAATTCATTTTTTGTAGTGCAAAGTTTAAAGTCTGAAGTTGAAGTATTTTGAATAAAAGTGTTTGTGTGCTCTCTTAAGCACTTATGTTGAATTTATTTCACAATTCAACCCTTCCAACCAAATATTCTGGGATCAAACAATTGGACTTCGATGGAGTGCTCATCAGAGCTTTGGCGGCAAACGAATCTACAGTCAAAAATTGGCGCTCTAAAATTTATTGGCGCTACTGTCCTCCTAGTTACTTCGGTAGGACATAACAACCATTGAGATTCAAATTCTTTCTTCAATAATTTTTATAATTTTTAAATTCACGTTAATCGAAATATTCTCACGGTCGAAAATAAGAGAAGAAACGGACTTTTAGAAAGTACATTGAAAGCGCGCATAAACAGGAAACAAGTTATAAAACCCAAAATTCCTCGACGTAGCTCCGACCACTCGAAAATAAAGCCTTCTTTTGTATTTGTTTTTTCTAATAGAGTTTCGAGTGCAATTTGAACTCAACATCAAACCGTGAGAGTCATAAAACCTTTTCCCGGAGACAGTTTATTTTTCCCCGAAAGAAACTCAAGTATTTTCTCTCTCTCTCTCTCACTCCGTACCACATGTCAGGCCCATTGTTCGAGGCACGTACTCTCGAGAGTTCGGGGCTGGGCCAGCGCGATCGACTGTGTGGGTGTAAGACCAACCCTATCGACCAAATTCAGGGTCACGATTGGTCCCCTACTCTTTCCTGTGGGAAGAGCTTTGTAACTAGCGAGACTTAGACTAATTTTTAGAGTAAGTGTAAGAGTCAGATCCACCACCTACGTAGACGAGAGAAGTTGGAGAGCGATAATCAGTTCAAGTTTATATTTAAGAGTTTACCAAGTTGTTCTTGTAAAATTTTTAACAAGTCTCAATTGATTAAACGGAATATTGTGTGCCAGTATAAATTCAGTGTTTTGTCTACTTTTCTTTCGAATATTCCCGCACTTGTGGAACAGAGTGGTTTAGCCAAAGAGGATTGACTAAAGTAGACAGAGATTTTAGGGGAGATGAGCAGGGCCAATGTAAAGTGTTCAACAGCAAAAATCGTAGCGGTGGCGCATGGACTACGATGGAGCGTACGGAACTGTTGGTATGGTAGGGCCCGAGTATAAATTTGTCGATAACCGTAAAGGGGTTCTCAATACGGTAGCTCCTCGCATTTTGTAATAATTGTCAGGAATGTAAAATCGAACATATTATAATCAATAGTATAATGAATGCAGAATCTAATGATCTAAAAGTCTTTTCCTTTTTCTCGACATATATTATTGACACGTAAGTAAAAAAATTCATAGAAAATCCCAGCGCTGTCGCTGGAAAACTCTATAGTTTTCCAGTAATTCTATTGAATAATTGTGCAGATTTTGTTTTTTTTACTATAGTAATGTTTGATTATATATATTTATTCCCCCCCTGAGTGAGAAAGGAATATGTATCGCGCTCGCTCCCACTCATTGTCGTCTCAGTCGCGTTGGCACGTGCCCGTCCTCCGCCAAACTTAACGAGTGCGAGTGAGAAAGAAAATGGAGAAGAAGGA
>NW_021680468.1:62843-65199 GCF_001412515.2 Diachasma alloeum | reverse complement strand
TGACGTCGCCGTACTGAGGGTCCAGACGAGTTTACCCTGGAGTTTCTCGCGTATCGAACGGTGAGTGTGATTTACTTTGTGAGTGCTCGCGTAGTTTTCGATTCATTTCTCCGGTGGCCGTTTTGGACACCGTTTGAGTGTTAAAATTCGAGCCTTTTGCCTTTGGGACGCGGCACTCTGTAGCCTCCAGCTACCTCTTAATTTGAATTTTTTTTTATTAGTTTCTCTACTTGAGTGTCTTATCAATTTTGATTGTGGGGAAAAATAGTCCTAACTCATCTGTTACGTCGACCTTTCCCAATAACTTTTATATCGTGGCTCTCGCGTCGTCGTCGCTTGCGGGTGATCCTCGCGTCTTAGCGTCTCCCACGCGTCTTTAAAGTTATTACTATTTCTTTTCGTTAATTAGTATCACTAGGTTAGTTGCATTTTTTTTTGGTTTGTATAGCGTCTTTGCTCGCGGGAGTCCTCTCCCGCACGTGTAAAAGATCGGACTTAATTCATTGGATTAAAAATATATTTTTTTGTGTTGTAAAAGTTTGCATATTGTTGAGTTCCGCTCATTGTAGCCTATTCCCACACGCCTCCGCGGTTATCTGAGCTAGTCGTGGAACGCGGCTCAACGGTGTGACCTTGTCCTTTGGCGGTTAAAAGGACTGGCGCCCTTTTTGGCATTTTGGTTTCCTCTCGTTATTCCCGTCGTTATAAGTCCGCTTTGAGAGAGTCTAAAAGGGTCGCTGAAAGTTCGTGGAGAACCACGCGTCTGAATCCCCCAGACGCGCTTGGAAAAATACCTCACAGTATATATGCAAAGGTAGAGGACCAGTCATCCAAAAACTTAGGTACCCCCACCAATTTGGCATAGTCCTCAACAAATTTTACACGTTGTAGTAGGAGGAGTTTCCGAAAAATCTTCATCTACTGCAAACTGATAAGGATGGAAATGCATTGGAAGATGTCCGAACGCAATCTTTTGTTTACATAGACTTTTTCCGTTTATCTGGGAACGCATGTTGTACTCACAGCCCTAAGAACATGATGTTTGATAAACTGGAGCAGAGTTTTCGGGCCCTTTGATGTCCTATCGCACCGCAAAGATTAAATGTTATCCAGAACATTTTTCAGCTATTTTTTTTCCCACGAAAAAAAAATGTTGCTATTTTGTTAANTTTTTTTTCCCACGAACAAAAAATGTTGCTATTTTGTTAATAATTTTCCATGAGTCACATGATTCTTTTTCAACCAATCATGTAAGATTTTACAGAGTGTACAAGCGTAGGCACACCCACATATGTATGTATATAAACAAATTTCACCTTGATTTTCTGCTAGTTCTTTAGTGTCTTTATCATGAACAACATGGTTCCTAACGCGTGTAAAAGATTATTGAGGTCATTAGAGGATGCATATGAAATAGTGAAAACGAATAGGAGACCCAGGGAAATTCAACAATGGCTTAATCACATCAGAGGACATTCGAAAGAAATTAATGCATTATTGAAGAGGAGTGCGAGTCATAGTGAGAAAAGCCGTTTAACTCACATGTTAGGACGACTGAAAGCGTTCTACGCAAGATTCAGAAACTTGGAAGTGCTAGGAGGAGACTTAAGGGGTAATTTAACTGATAGAGTCCGATGGGAGGACTTACAAAGTGTTTTTGAGGGTCGTATGAGAACAGGAGTGATTATTAACGTGAAAAATCCAGACATACCCAAATTTTTAGATGATGCTAGACGAATGCTCTGTGTACGTTTGAAAAATGCATTGAAACAAGAAGGAAGTTTGAAAGTGAATGTAGTGTTAACGTGTAAATATGAAATTAATAGAGATGAACATCTCATTGAAGAAGAAAAATATTTCAGTACCAAGAATGAAATAATTCTTGATTCAACTGATATTAGGCAGTGGTTTGATGAACACATAAGAGAAACACTTCTTGTGAAAGCGGATGAGTTCCAGGAAAGAGACTCAGGCTGAAAATTAGTAGACGTAATTAATTTAGAAGTGAACATAAATAAATATAATCCATTGCGCGGAGGATCCAGCTTCGTTGAACTACCTGAATGGATTAAAAAGAAACATGCTGTCGTGAACGTTCAAAATAAAGACGATGCCTACTGCTTCTTATGGTCCATTATGGCCGCCCGCTGTAACGTTCGAAATAAGCAACGAACAAACTCATACCCCTCTTTCAGCACTGTCATGAAAAGCTTTGGTAACTTCAATTACCCCATGGCATTAAAAGACATTCCCAAGTTCGAGATAATGAACGAATTGTCGATTAATGTATATGGAATCGATAGTGACGAAGAATCAGAGAAAAAATGGATTGTGCCCCTTTATTTGAGCAAAAATC
>NW_021680468.1:54135-55453 GCF_001412515.2 Diachasma alloeum | reverse complement strand
ATACTTCATGTCATCAAGAGGTTCCAGTAAACTTTGTAAAAATTGATATTTGGGTTGATTGAGGGACTTTGAATACACATAAATATTCGAAAACCTGAGACCATTAGGATGAATTATGAGACTCAGTAGGGCATTAGTTTTCCCACAATTTGATGGACCACAGAAAACCGCGCGAATCGTATTTGGTAGCAATTGGCCGTGACGTTTCGGTTTATTGGTATCTTTCACAGTTACTGAATCGAAATTAATGACGGGTAAACCGCTGAAATGTGTACTGAACTCCATCTTTATGACAACTGCGGCAAAAACATATAAATTGATTGTTTTATACCAAAAATTAGTTAGTTTCGCTTCAGACATAATTGTGCACAGACCGCGCGCTAGCAAAAACGGGAAAGGACTGTTGAACAACGTCATCAACAATCTTCCCGTTGAATTGCATTTGCCAGGCNAAACCTATAAATTGATTGTTTTATAGCAAAAATTAGTCAGTTCCGCTTCAGACATGATTGTGCACAGATCGCGCGCTAGCAAAAAGGGGAAAGGATTGTTGAACAACGTCATCAACAATCTTCCCGTTGAATTGCATTTGCCAGGCTACCAGTACTGTGGACCAGGCACGAAATTAACGAAAAGATTAGCTCGAGGAGATCCGGGGATTAATCCACTCGATACTGCTTGTAAGGCGCATGACATTGCCTACTCGAAAAATCCTCAGAATATTTCAGCACGACACGAAGCCGATAAAGTACTTGCAGAGCAAGCTTGGCAACGCGTTTCAGCATCAGATGCCAGTGTGGGGGAAAAGGCAGCCGCTTTATTGGTAACAAACGCTATGAAAGCTAAAACAAAATTAGGCATGGGTGTGAAAAAATCAGGCACGAGTGTAAAAAAATTAGGCACGAATGTGAAAAAAATCAGGCGCGGGTGTGAAAAAATCAGGCATTGCCATGAAGACTAGAAAAAAATCAGGTATGGGAGTAAAAAAACGTGTGGCTAAGAAGAAGAAGAGGAGAGTGAAACCTAAAAAGCGAGTCACAATTGGGGCAATCATCAGAGCTGCCAAGAAGTCAATCAAATTGAATAATGGGTCACATGATGCTATTAGAACAGCACTCAGTGGTGCAAGAGTAGCCATCAAACAGGTTGGAGGGAGAAGTAGAGTTACTATTCCACGAGTTATTCCTGTTCCATCAAAAATTGGGGGAATCTTACCATTTCTCGTGCCATTATTTGCCGGATTGAGTGCCACGGGGGCATTAGCTGGAGGAGCTGCTGGAATTGCTAAAGCTGTGAATAGTGCCGAAGCCGTCAAACA
>NW_021680468.1:47396-53881 GCF_001412515.2 Diachasma alloeum | reverse complement strand
CATTTCCGTGGTGTTTTCATGCGCAATAATCTACCGAAAAATGGTCCATTGAAAAATGAGTCAGCCATCATCAATTTGGATGACAAGAAGGGTCCTGGAACTCATTGGGTCGCCTACAAGAAAGTGGGGCACGATGTCACCTATTTCGATAGCTTCGGGAACCTGGAACCTCCTACAGAACTCTTCAATTACCTTGGAGTTGGTAGCATAAAATATAATCACGAACGTTTCCAGAACTGGAATACCTTCAATTGTGGACATTTATGTTTGGCATTTCTCAATGGATGCCTATATAAGAGCAAACGTTGATGACTTTTACTTAGTCGATGTTCAGAAATCATGGGTGATTCATTCACATTGACAATCTCAGGGGTATCATCCGTGTTGGAGGTGCAATATTTTCCACCAATCGAACTTTCTCCTCAGAAGAATTATGTTCTTGGACTCGTGGAATTTTTAACTTTTAATTCCATTCCAAACGTTGATACGAGCAATAATAAATTGCACATAGGTGATACAATCCTCACCATTCCGACGGGAAGTTACGAGATCGATGATATCTCAAAATTTATTGTAAGAAGTGTGGAAAAGGATAATATTGATATAAAAATCAGAAGTAACAATAACACGTTACGGAGTGAAGTGTCATGCAATAAGGATTTGGACTTGAGGCCTGCAAATTCGATCGGTCGTCTCCTTGGTTTTACCCCTAGGGTTTTAGAGGCCCATAAAACTCATCAGTCTGATCAGCCTGTAGCCATTCTCAAAGTGAACGCTCTACGAGTTGAATGTAATATCACCACTGGAGCATACAACAACAGTGATAAAGTTCATACAATTCATGAATTTTTTCCTGTGGTGCCCCCTGGGTATAAAATTGTCGAAGTACCATCGCAAGTTATTTATTTACCAGTGTCTGTAAAAACGATAACCGATTTACAACTCCGAATCGTTGATCAAGACGGGGACTTGGTGAATTTTAGAGGCGAAACAATTACCATCAGGCTACACATCAAATCTATTGTATAATCATGGGCATAGTATATAATCGTAAGATTGGCTACTCCTATAAAAGCCCCCAATCATGCCTCGCTTCAATCACTTCGCATGCTGGTTTCAAGGGGTTAACACCTCAGAACGTGAAGTTTCTCAAGAGTCTCGGTCTGGCCGTAAGAAAAAGTGGAAAAAACGTTTTTGTCAAGTAAAAATCTTATTCGCCTGTTGTATACCATGGAGGAAAGCCTGAATATCAAACTCCCCCCGGTGTTTGAAGATTCCATCGCTCACTATGAGATCCATGCACATCAGCCATATACCTCGACGGCACTGGATAATAGCGATGAAATTCGCATCACTGTACAAAATCAAGATCTTTGTATTTTACCAAGTAAAAGTTACTTGCACATCACGGGTAAATTGCTCAAATCGGACAATGCCATCTCTACAACTACAAGCTTCGTGAATAACGCCATTTGTCATCTATTCCAAGAGATCCGCTATGAAATTAATGCTATTGAAATTGATAAAGTGAAGAACGTGGGGATTACTACTCTCATGAAAAATCTCGTGTCATTAACACCAAATCAAAGTATCTCAATGGAAAATGCCGGATGGTTGGGTGTGCAAGAGAAATTGAGTTTAACTGATGGCAATGGTTGCTTTGACATCTCCATCCCATTGGGCATGTTGCTGGGATTTGCTGAAGATTATCGGAAAATCATGGTCAATGTGAAACATGAGTTGGTTCTAGTCAGAGCTCGCCATGATAACAATGCTTTGATTCAAACCGCCAAAGAAGATGTGAAGATCAATTTTATGAGAATTGAGTGGATGGTTCCATATGTGTCATTATCGGATACTAAGAAGATTGAGTTGCTCAATTTCATCCAGAAAGATCCCGCAATATCGATGAGCTTCAGATCATGGGAATTATATGAGTATCCAATGCTTCCAGCGACAACAAAACACGTGTGGACGGTGAAAACCGCAACTCAGCTTGAGAAACCACGTTATGTCATTCTAGGCTTCCAAACAGATCGAAAAAATAGAAATAAGAAAAATGCTAGCAATTTTGATCATTGTAGTATCATCGATGTGAAATTATTCCTAAATTCCCAACGTTATCCATATGGAAATTTGGATGTAGACATGACTAAAAATCAGTATTCGATACTATATGACATGTATTCAAACTTTCAATCATCATATTATGATCAACAAGCGAATAATCCATTATTGACAAAAGCACAATTTGCAGCGATTACACCCCTGGTAGTCATCGATTGCTCTAAACAAAATGAATCCTTGAAATTTGGACCTGTGGATGTCCGCCTGGAGTTTGAAACAAAAATAAGTTTTTCTCCGGAAACAGCTGCTTATTGTCTCATTTTGCACGATCGAGTAGTACATTACAACCCGATAAGCGGAGGAGTAAGAAAAGTAATCTAAAGAGGAGGAGGGGCGAGAGGGGTATAAATTCTCATCACGATAGAAATATTTCATCAGTTGCGATGGAGGTGCTCGTGGACGTACAAGGTTTCCAAACGCTCTCCAACGAGTTCATCGTGAAAGAATTCGGATACACAGTTTTGGATTCTGGTGTAGGATACCCTAACGTTTGGTTTTTCAAGCCCCCATGGAGATTCTCCAGTTTATCAGCGAAGTATAGGAGGGTAGCTTTGTGGCTTGAGCGTCATCATCATGGATTACCCTGGAACTATGGGAATAGATCATACGAGCAAGTTGGACAATTAGTGCAAAAGTGGGAAAATATTGGTAGAATTTATGTGAAAGGGGAGGAGAAAAAAGAGTGGTTGAAAAAAATTTCTGGTCCTGTATTAGCACCGCTAGTAGTTAATATTGAAGAAATTTTCGATGATTGCCCATCACTAGCCAATTTCAAAGATTTACCATCTCGTACTTGTCCATTCCATAGTTATAGAGACGACAACAAGGCATGTGCCTTGAAAAATGTAGAGCTACTCAAAAACTGGATGATGAAGAAAAGAATAGTACGATCAGTAGATCGATCCGTCAATATTTACTTCAAATTGAACAATTTAAATTTGATGGATTGTGAAGATATTGCATATCTGCCACATTCATTTATAAGTTTCATCGCTGCATGCCATGTTGATCAGTGTTGGGACAAGTTGACTGATGCTATGAGAGCTGATTGGCACATCAAAAGATGTAGACGTTGTTTGGAGCATTATCAGACTGTCGAGGGTGATACTTTTGATGGACCACCACCTATGATAAGGGATTGTGTTAAATGTAATAATTCTTAAGGAAAAACAACAAAATATGTTTAATTATTATATTTTTTCATGTTCTTCTTAGATACTATTACATTAGTTATAATCATAAAACAAAAATCATTGTGTAAAAAAAAATTCCCAATGAAAAAAAAAATGAAAATATTGTTCTATTTAATTTGTAAGTTGAGCAACAATTTCCTCATCCTCTGCATGGAATTTGATTTCGTTGTATTCACCACCCAAATACTCCAAATTTGGTACGCCTTTCTTGATTTCATTCAGCAAATCTTCAAATTCTTTAGGATTATGAATGGATATCTTCGGTTGAGGAAAACTGAATAAGCATTATTCAAATGGAGGATCACACTCATTCCATGCTTGGTTTTGACTTTGGAGGCAGCTGTGATGGTGTATAAATAGTTGCGTTTCAATTCAGATATTTTCACTAAGAGAAGTTCTTTGAACTCTGCAATAGTATTCATCACATTGAAATCTGCTTCATCTGCTTTATTTTCAACTTTCACGTTTGAATCAGGATGTAGGCGAAGATTGTTGTATTTCCCACCAAGATATTCCAACGTTGGTGAGCCCTTCTCAATATGTTGTTGGAAATTCTCGAACATCTTGGGATTTTCAGCGAAATACTTGGCCAGTCGAGTATTCACGAAAACTGTGTGAGTATCTGAGAGATGAAGAATAACACCAACTCCATACTTTGTCTCCACTTTGCGAGCTGCAGTGATGATATAAAATGCTCCAGCTTCCAGATCCACCAGTTTGATAAGAGGAAGATTTTTCATTTGCGCCACAATGTTGATTTTGTTGAAATCCATGATGATTTGTTTGTTTTCACGTGGGTATGATAATTAAGCTGAAATTCGAGTCTTCTGCAGATTGTAGCAGAGTATTTTGATGTCACTTCGGTACTGTATAACTTGTTTCACTTTTTGAATGTTTTTCAAGAGAAGGTCTAAACGTTTCTTTAATTCCCGTCGTTTGAAGCTGTCCTTCATGGAGAGTGACAAGATGAACTGATGATATGTGCGGGAATTTTTTCGTTTATATACATAAATCCCCCACTCTTAAACCTTTCTTTTTTCAATAAATATTTTTTTACATTATTATTAATAACGTTCGTTTCTACGAGCGGTAACCATCAAAGGACTGATAATCTTAAGCTCAGGCAAAAATAATTTGCATATATACTTACTCCCTCACCTTTTTTTAAAATAAATATTTATATATTGATATCGTTATCAACAACAATTTCATACGAAGGGGGGCGGCAAACGAGAAAGTACCGGAAAACTCAAGTTCAGACATGTCAAGTGGAGCCAGGTGTCAATGTTTGAAGAAGAAGAGGAGCACCTTCTAGGAATTCTACAGTTGCGAAATAATTAACCCCTTCACTCACCCCCTCGCGGGGTGGATTAACTAGTTCCACCGAGAAGGTCCTTTGTAACGCAAAACCGCGAATAAAATTAATTAACCAGCGAATTGAATAACCCTTTCATCACTTCCAGGGGGAAAATCGCGAATTAATTCATCAAACCGCGAATTATACCGCGAATAAAACCGCAACCCTGCGATTCAAAACGCGAATTAAGCCGCGACCGTCTATTTTTTAACTCGTGTTGTTGACGTATAGTATCCCCCTTCAAAGTTTGTTGTCGTCGATTAGAGTAGCTCCTCATGAGCACAAGAAAAAGTAAACTGATGCTGCAGTCTTGAAATGGAGACGTTATATAATCAAGCCCTCACCCCACTCCTGAAAATTTTTCAAGGTTTGTTCCTCCAATGTGTTTTCCTGGAATCCATGAAAAAAATGAAAGTTTTTGTGACATTTTTCCTTTGAACCCCTTTCTGTGATGACTCATTCATATCTCAGGAATTTGAAAAATGTAAAAGTGACGTTCGATGATCCTTGACCTCCCTTAATTTTTTCATCATTTCCTGGAATCCATTAAAAAGTGAAAGTTCTGATGAGCTCCTTGCTTTCAAACCCTTTCTGTGATGACTCATTCATATCTCAGGAATTTGAAAAATGTCGAGGTAGCATTTGATGATTTAAGACCCCCTTAATCTTCTTATCATTTCCTAGAATCCATGAAAGAGTGAAAGTTTTTATGACCTTTTTTTTTGCTTTTAGCCCCTTCCTGTGATGAGTCATTGATATCGCAGGAATTTGAAAACTGTACACCCCGCAAACTATTGTGACCCTCCTCAGGTATTGAAAGTAAAGAACCCGCGGATCAAAATCGCGTTTTAGATCCGCGAATTAAACCGCGATCCTGCGAATCAAACCGCGAATTAAAGGCCGACCCCGCGAATTAATTAACTCTTTCGTCACTTCGTGGGAAAAAATAGCGAATTATTTAATCAAACCGCGAATTAAACAGCGACCCCGCAAATCAAACCGGGAATTACACCGCAACCCCGCGAATTAATTAACCCTTTCATCACTTCGAGTGAAAAATCGCGAATTAATTAATCAAACCGTGAATAAACCGCGAATTAATTAACCGTTTTGTCATTTCGAGGAAAAAACCACGAATTCATTAATCAAACCGCGAATCAAACCGCGAATTAATTAACTTTTTCCTCAATTCGAGGGCGAAACCACGAATTAATTAATCAAACCGCGAATTACACCGCGAATTAAACGGCGACCCAGCGAATCAAACCCCGAATTAAACCGCGACCTCGCGAATTAATCAACCACCCACCCACCCACTTTCATCTAACCCGCCTTACTCGGCCCAACGACTAGGTCGACGCCAAAAACGTTGTGCCAGAACCCGTATTACTTAACTACTTATGTTGCTATTAATATCTTGACATTGAATCGATGAATTTCTTTTTTTTCTTCCCTATTTTTTATTAGAACATTTACCACAAATTGTCTTGATCGTAGCCGCGAATCTCCTATGGATTCAAAGTTAAACGCAATTTTCTAGCTCCAACCCCTAAATCCGGCGCCGGGAACGAGAAAATTTTGTGGGAGAGAGAAGTCTCCGTCTTGCACTATCTACAGCATTGTTCCGACGATTTGCGCATGCGCGCACGGGCCTGTGGAACATCACGGACTGAATGCGAGAAAAAGAATCATCTGAGGTTTTTCGTCAGCCGCTCTCTCTCTCCCTCTTTTTCTCTCTCTCTCCCTCTCACTCTCTCTCTCTCTCTCCCTCTCTCTCACTCTCTCTCTGGCTCTCTCTCTCTCTCTCT
>NW_021680468.1:45296-45887 GCF_001412515.2 Diachasma alloeum | reverse complement strand
TCTCTCTCCCTCTCTCTCCCTCTCTCTCTCTCTGACTCTCTCTCTCTGTCTCTCTCTGTCTCTCTCTCGCTCTCTGTGTCTCTTCCTCTGTCTCTCTCTCTGTCTCTCTCTCTCTCTGTCTCTCTCTCTCTCTCTCTCTCTCTCTCTCTCCTCTCCCCTCTCTCTCTCTCTCGCTCTCTCTCTCTCTCTCTCTCTCTCTCTCTCCTCTCCCCTCTCTCTCTCTCTCGCTCTCTCTCTCTCTCTCTCTCTCTCTCTCTCCTCTCCCCTCTCTCTCTCTCTCGCTCTCTCTCTCTCTCTCTCTCTCTCTCTCTCCTCTCCCCTCTCTCTCTCTCTCGCTCTCTCTCTCTCTCTCTCTCTCTCTCTCTCCTCTCCCCTCTCTCTCTCTCTCGCTCTCTCTCTCTCTCTCTCTCTCTCTCTCTCCTCTCCCCTCTCTCTCTCTCTCGCTCTCTCTCTCTCTCTCTCTCTCTCTCTCTCCTCTCCCCTCTCTCTCTCTCTCGCTCTCTCTCTCTCTCTCTCTCTCTCTCTCTCTGTCTCTCTCTCGCTCTGTCTCTCTCTCTCTGTCTCTCTCTCTCGGTCTCTCTCTTTCTCTCT
>NW_021680468.1:30657-42519 GCF_001412515.2 Diachasma alloeum | reverse complement strand
CTCTCTCTCTCTCTCTCTCTCTCTCTCTCTCTCTCTCTCTCTCTCTCTCTCTCTCTCTCGGATGAAAAAGGCTGTTTGACGGAGAACTAAATTACCCATCAATCAACCCTCTTTCATCCCTTAATCTCTGTAAAAAATGAAAGAAACTGTCATGAAAATCACAGCGCAGTAAGAAAAATAATTGTTTTGCGACGCACAGTGTCTCCCGGTAATTAAAAATTCACCTCTCCCCTCCTTATTGTGATTAAGGAATGTCAAAAGAGCAATTCGACGGAGAATTAAATTCCCCATCAATTAATCCTCTTTCATCCCTTAATCTCTGTAACAAAAAAATAAAAACTCCCATGAAAGTCAGGGGCCAGTAAGAAAAATAATTTTTTTCGCGGCGCACACTGACTTTTTACCATTCGCCCGTGAATTAAAAATTCTCCTCTCCCCTCCTAATTGAGATTAAGGGATGAAAAAACGACAGTTCGACAATGAATTAAATTCCCCATCAATTAACCCTCTTTCATCCCTTAATCTCTGTGTTTCGGCGAGAGTTAAACAAAATCCGTTAGAGAGCCGGGATTCGGGGATTCACAACATAATGTCTGACACAGTACGCGTGGGTAGAGTCACAATAAAACTGTATTTTTCTGTTAAAACACAGAACTCGGTCAAAAATATTTACAAAAAATAATCACTGTCAATTAATAATTGTGTCGAGACACGGTAGAGATTTTCACGGTTGAGATGTTCACAATACTTTGAGATTTTAATCGCGGAGCGAGAATTGCACGATGCACGCTTGTCACGAGGCGATTAGAGACGACGGCGGAAGTGACGAGATGGGCCAAGTGTCGCGGCAGGTGTCGTCGGTCCCAATTAATTGGACATGATCGGTAACCCAGGTCCGTGTCCAGGAGGTGCTGCCGCTCGTGGTCAGCGGACCAACCTGCCGTGACGTGAGGCTGAAGCCTCAACATTCTCCCCCCGTCAGCAACTTGTTGGTGACCAGGTTCTCGAGAAAGCCATGATAGAGCCTGAAACACTAAACAGAGAAAATCAACAATGTCAACAGAGACCAGCTTCAAAATCAACTGGTAGAGATTGGCAACGGAACCAGCTTGGAGATCGGCCGAGTCAATGTCATCGTTGCTGTCCTGATGGTCACAACTCTGGAGAGACCATCCTTCCCAGGGTGTAGAACTGTGACCCGAGCTAGAGGCCACTTCGCTGGCGGGAACCTCTTATCAGAGAGCAGAACCATAGAGCCGATGCGAATGTCGTTGCACGGATGATGCCACTTGGAGATGGACTGAAGTTGCTGCAGGTATCCTGTAGACCACTGCTTCCAGAAATACTGCAGCCTCTGCTGAATCAGTTGCCATCTTGAGAGCCGTCCAACGTTGAGATCATCCAGGGAAGGTTCCGGTAGAGCTATTGGAGCTTCTCCAATCAAAAAATGGCCCGGAGTGATACACAACACATCGTCGGGGTCTTCAGAGAGAGCCTGTAGAGGTCTGGAGTTGAGCACAGCTTCAATCTGGGTAAGCAGCGTAGCGAGTTCCTCGAACCTCAGTGTAGTATCCCGAATCGTTCGAGAGAGATGACACTTCACTGATTTTACCGCTGCTTCCCATTTTCCACAAAAATGAGGTACCCCTGGTGGATTGAAAGATCACTGGGTACCGTCTTCCAGGCAAACTGCTGAGAGATGCTGGAACTCCTTTGATCCAGCGGAGAAAAACCTATTCAGCTCCTTGTCAGCACCAACGAAATTAGTTCCACAATCACTGAAGAGGTTCCTGCAACCACCTCGACGACTCATGAATCTCCGATAGGCAGCGATAAACCTATCAGCAGAGTAATCTGTGACAGCTTCCAAGTGGTGAGCAGACGTGGCCATACACCCGAAGATCACCAACCAACCCCTTTGGGTCTTATGACCACGCCCCTTCCACGTCTTGATTGACACTGGTCCGGCGTAATCCACACCAATGTTAGAGAAAGCACGACCTGGAGACAGACGTGCCGGTGGAAGCTGCCCCATCAGTTGCTGCGCACGTACTCCACGTTCGCGGGCACATTCCACGCACTTGAGAATGAAGGATCTTACTGGCGCTCTCCCTCCAATAATCCAGTAAGATCTCCTGAGTTGCGCCAACGTGAGTTGAGTTCCACCATGCAACGTTCGCTGATGAGAGTCCCTAATGAGAAGTTCAGCCAGCTCGGAATCTTTAGGCACGATCGCTTGTTGTTTACTCTCTGTGTGCAGGTTAGAGAACTTCAATCTCCCGCCCACTCGGAGAACACCTTGATGGTCTATGAAGGCAGTCAGTTTGGTCAACGGATGAGACCTTCCAAGTTGTTGACCACGATAGATCATGCTGCACTCCGACTGCAGATAATGTGCCTGAGTGGCTCTGATCCAATACAGCCTAGCTGCCTCGATGCCATCAGGACTGAGTGGATCCACGAGAGTTTCACCTGGTTTCCTCCTCATCCGAGCAACAACACGTTGACAAATTACTGTTATGCGCTGCAATTTGTAGAGAGAGTAGTAGTTGGTGATGAGATTTCAGAGAGTAAAGCCCATCGAAATGGTAAATATGGATCCGGGCTTCTCTTCCAGATTTGCTGATGGATCCAGTTTGGCATTCTCTTTTGGCCACTGAGAGGAGTCTAACTGCAGCCACCTTGGACCCGTCCACCACAGCTTATGAGCACTGAGTTGAACCACAGTGATGCCCCGAGAAGCACAATCAGCAGGATTCTCCTTACCGCTGATGTACCACCATTTTGCTCCTACCACCAGCTCCTATATGCTGGCTACCCTATTGTGCACGTATTCCTTCCACCTGGAAGGATGAGAACTAATCCACGCTAGGGTAACAGCTGAATCTGTCCACAGGAACACAGGAGCGTTATCAAGGTTGAGTTGAACACGCACATACCTTGTGAGTTTCGCCAGCATGACTGCGGCGTTGAGCTCAAGTCTCGGGATAGTGAGCTGCTTGAGAGGAGCCACCTTGGTTTTAGCAGTAGCTAACGAGATACTCACGCCATCCGAGCTTGTCACCTTCACATATACCACCGCAGCCATCGCTGTTTGCGATGCGTCTGAGAATCCGTGTATCTCCACCAGAGCATCCTTCTCCACTCCGAGCCAACGAGGAATGGAGATATTTTCGACCTGAGACAGCTTCTTACAGAATTGGGTCCACTTATCCGAGATTTGTGGTGAAAGCGCATCATCCCAGTCCAGTTTCTCAACCCAGAGACGCTGTAGGAGTGCTTTTGCCCTAATCACCACAGGAGAAAGTAGACCTAGAGGGTCGACCAACTGAGCTATCTCAGACAACATATTCCTCTTCGTCACCTTTGAGTTGGCCGGAAGGTGGATTGAGAACTTAAATTGGTCTGTGTTTGTATCCCACTTCAAACCAAGAATCTTCGTGGTGGAATCCTCTAGCGGCTTGTGATCCTGAGAGACACCTTCTGGATTCAGAGATCTGAGTAGAGACGGACTGTTGCTATGCCACTTTGCTAGAGGGAAACCACCAGCTAAGCAAAGATCCCTCACTTGCTTGAAGACTTCTAGAAAATCACTCTCCTCTTCAGCACCACCACAGATGTCATCCACGTATCTTCCACTGTTGATCTGACCTTGAGAATCCCGCCACAGAATCTGTTGAAGAGGCCAGTCCTCACGATGCACCTTGATTTGACTGAACATCTTCGTGATGTCCGTCATGAAAATGTACCTGCTCCGCCTGGATGAGAGCAGCACATCAGAGATATTCTTCTGCAGTTTGGCTCCAGTGTGTTGGATGTCATTGAGAGACACCCCTGAGCTGGTCTTACTAGAGCCATTGAAGACTACCCTCAGCTTCGTTGTTTCACTACTTTCCCTGAGAACACCATGATGAAGAAAGTAGTACATAGGAGTTGACGAATGAGCTTGCCTCTGAGCAGAACACCGAGTGGAGACACGAGCCGACTGCTTCTCCTCAGGGACCCTCAACCCTCCTGAAGCTGAAGCCCCATGTGCCAAGGTCATTCCCTCAGATCGACAGCCGAACTTCATGCTCCCGGCATTCCCCGAACCAGTTAAGGCTGGAACACGCACCATGTGGCCCAGATCTTCGTACTCCTTGAGAAAAACACTATATAGCTGAAGGGTCCGTTGATCCCTCTCCATTCTTCGGAACAGGCTGGAGAGACACGCTTTAGCCCGACCATAAGAGTCGCCAAGCTCTGTCGGAGAACGTCCAAGAGGCAGGCGAACCCCATAGCGCCCTGAGCTGTCTCGTGAATGGGTGCGCTGCAAAAACTCCTCACATTCTGCCTCTTCTTTCGTGAGATCACTATCCTCGGCTTTTGGGACCTCCTCCTGCAGCCAGACCGAAGTGAGAAGGTCGTAGAGTTCCTCGTTGCTGACTGCAATGTGATTAGAGCTGGCCACCATAGGAATCACCGCTGAAGCAGGTCCTAGTACCACCCAACGGAAGATAGTGTGCATTGCTATAGGGGAGTGTGAAGGCCCCTTGATGATCTGTGGCTCCACAATTGATCCGAAGAAATCCGCGCCAATGAGAAGGTCAATAGGTCTTGGCTCCATGTATTCCGGATCAGCTAACTTCAGTCCCTCGAGATGGCCCCAAGCTTGAGTATCCGAGACTGTGAACGACGGCAACGATGATGTGAGATGGTCAAGAATGTAGGCCTTAATCTGAAGATGCTTCTCTGAGTGCAGAGACTTCAGACAGAACTGAGAGAATTCCTTTGAGAATGACCTTGATCCACCAATACCAACGACAGGTAGCAAAGCTGGAGACTTCAACAAACCTAGCTTTACCGCAAGACTATCTGTAACAAATGATAACTCAGATCCAGGATCCAACAGCATCCGAACTTCACAGCAACAGCCATTCTTTGAAACAAGATAAGCTAGCGCTGTTGCGAGAAAAACACCTGGTCTGAGTTGAGATGACGATTCATGAACTGGTAATGCTACAGATGGAGAATCACTTGACAGCGACGGCCGTAGAGAACGTTCTGAAGTTACCGGAGCCGCTGTCGTTGAAGTCGTTGGTTGAGAAGATCACTGCTGCACTGATGAAGCCCCGGAACAGCGGACTGTATAGGACGAGTACCAGCTGAGACCACTGACCTTGAGACTTCAACTGGTCTGGTTGAGATGTCTCCAGAGGACCATTCTGAGGGCGTGTGATGTGGATCATCGAGTGGTGACGCTTGTGACACACAACGCACGTCTTCGTGGTCCTACAGGCACGAATGGAGTGCTTCTCCAAGCAGTTGAAGCAGAGGTACTTTTTTTGACAAACTCCTTCCTCTTTTCCGGCGACAACTGCTTGAATTTGGGACACCTATCGATGAAATGCTCATCTTCACACATGGAGCAGGCATTGGCGGTCATGTCTGCCCATGACTGCGAACTCGACCCGCGAGCCTGTGGACCCGCACTGCCAGTTGAGACATTCAGCACCTTTGCTGGCTTTGCTCTAGGTGGCTGAGAGGACACACTCGAAGTTGGCGTCTTGGAAGCGTGCAGAAGATGCAGCTCAATTCTCTCCCTAGCTCTTGCTCTGCTCAACATAAACTCCCTGAGTTCCGCGTACGTTGGAAAGGTAGTGGTGGATCCGATCTTAACTTCCCACGCCTCTAACGTCTTAACATCCAACCGGCTTGAGATGATATGCACCAAGACGTCATCCCAGTGCTCGACAGGGCGCCCCAATGACTTCAGGGCGTTGAGAGCTTCGGTGGTGGAGTTGAGGAGAGCATTAAACTCCTTGGCCGTACGGTTGACGATCCTCGGAGTGGAGAACAACCTTTCTAGCTGGGTAGAGATGAGGAGACGTTCATTGTCATACCTCGCGATAAGCATATCCCAGGCTGGAATGAATGAGTCTTGAGCTACTGGCAGAGTTGAGATCAACTGTTTTGGCTCGCCAGCAAGAGAAGTCAAGAGATAATGAAATTTCTCGACCGTAGAGAGGTTATTGTTGCCGACGACCATCGAGAGGAAAAGATCTTTGACTAGTGTCGACTCGGAGAAGTCCCCTGAGAAGGTAGGCAGCGAGATCTTTGGCAACTGCCTTTGAGCCACCTGAGGAGACGGAGCTGATGCAGCGGGTCGACGTAACGACTCCGAGAGCTCCACGGTCTCATCAATGGACTTGATTAGTCCAATGAACGACGTTCGAGCCGTGGAGTATCGCTGCAGACAGATATCATATATCCCCTGCTTCACGTAATCGTGCTCGAGCACCTCCGCGCTATCCTTACCAGTGAGCAGTCTCATGTGCTGGTCCTCGAATTGGCTCCAATAATTCTCCAAAATATCCCGCTTCGACTGCAACTCCGTGACCGAGAGCTCCTTCACTGCCGCTGACGATGATTCCGTATAGAGAGACTCAATAAACTTTGCTCTACTGGCTTGAATAAATATTCTCCCTGCGAAAGCCATGCTCATCCGATACCAAATACAAATTCAGCAAGCAGAGAAAGCACCAAACAAAAAAAATCGTAGAGAACGCAACAGTGGAGAAAGCACAGCCAATAGCGGAACAAAATTGAAACCAAGCAAAAGCAGCAGCAAAGTTCAGGGACAATCAGTAGCGAAAAATAATAATAATAATTGACTTCCCTGTGAGAAGGTTCGATGGCAGCAGTGATGGTCGTAGAACTTCAGCAAACAGCGAGAAAAACAAAAAAATCTGCTTCTGAAGTGCTGGAGAAAATATCAGGGCGCCCCAGGTTGAGTGTCACTACTGGAGTCCCATAATTCAGTGGCGCGCACAAATGTCAAAAGTCTGAGATGAGCACCACTGCACTGCTACGTCACGCAGGGGAGGAGCCACGTGGGAGGAGTCGATGGGCGGAGTCGGTGGGTGGAGCAAAGGAGGTGGAACCGACACACTAATTCCCGCGCTTTTCCACCGACACCACGCGCACTAATGTTTCACCAAAAAACCAATGTTCACTTTTCCCGATTTATCCGGCTCGAAGGACCAAACGTTTCGGCGAGCGTTAAACAAAATCCGATAGAGAGCCGGGATTCGGGGAAAGGGTAGAGAAGTTCACAAAATAATGTCTGACACAGTACGCGTGGGTAGAGTCACAATAAAACTGTATTTTTCTGTTAATACACAAAACACGGTCAAAAATATTTACAAAAAAATAATCACTGTCAATGAATAATTGTGTCGAGACACGGTAGAGATTTTCACGGTTGAGATGTTCACAATACTTTGAGATTTTAATCGCGGAGAGAGAATTGCACGATACACGCTTATCACGAGGCGATTAGAGACGACGGCGGAAGTGACGAGATGGGCCAAGTGTCGCGGCAGGTGTCGTCGGTCCCAATTAATTGGACATGATGGGTAACCCAGGTCCGTGTCCAGGAGGTGCTGCCGCTCGTGGTCAGCGGACCAACCTGCCGTGACGTGAGGCTGAAGCCTCAACACTCTGTAACAAAAAAATATAAACTGCCATGAAAGTCATGGGCCAGTGAGAAAAATAATAGTTTCGCAGCGCACAGTGACTCCCGGTAATTAAAAATTCACTTCTAATTGAGATATAGGAATGAAAAAGGGGCAGTTCGACGGAGAATTAAATTCTCCATTAATTAACCCTCTTTCATTTTTAATCTCTGTAACAAAAAAATTTTAATTGCCAAGAAAGTCAAGGGCCAGTGAGAAAAATAATAGTTTCGCGGCGTACTGTGACTCCCGCAATTGAAAATTCACCTCTGCCCTCCTAATGGAGAGTAAGGGATGAAAAAAGGGCAGTTCGACGGAGAATCAAATTCTCCATTAATTAACCCTCTTTCATCCCTTTCATTCCACCAGCGTTGGTAACAGCGGTTGTTGGGTGCGTTGTTCCTTCATTTGGAGAGTTTTTTATCGATGATAAATTGTTCACAATAGTATTGTGTCCAATCTCTCGAGTGGGGTGAACAATTCTGTATCGGTTGAAGTGTAAATGCCGGTCTTCTGAACTTCCCCTGGGAATATATTGTCTAGTGTAATTGACGCCAACGGCTGCTGGGTTGTCGGCTCGCGGTCAATGTATTTAGGACTGGCTTATTTGCATAAGTGAGGACCTCTTCTCTCTGAACGGTGTTTGCGGCTGATGTCGGGGAATATACGCCGCTCTAACCTTGAAAGTGCCAAGGTAAACACATCACTTGAAAAAGAAGAATCCAGTACCAGTCAAGTTGGGGCCTGTGGGGTTGCGAGACCCAAGAGAAAATACACCAGAAGAAAAACAGTACCGAGGAAAAAAGTTGCATCTCCAGGTAGGCAGCCCTCTATCACTGACTTTGTATACATTAAGAGGAAGCGGTCGAGCACCTCTGGCACTGATTCTGCCTCTGCCAACACAACACCCGGATCTAGCCCGGAGTACAATTCAGTGAAAAGGAAGTGCGATCCCCGGCCAACAACTGAACCTGATTCTGTCACTTCTGACTCGTCATTTCACTTCGTCTCGGAGGCTGAGGAAGTGAGTATGGATGCCATACTTGAGCGATTGGAAAAAATGGAGACAAGCCATAATTCCCAGCATGACCGATTAGCTAATTTGATCGAATCAACATCCAAAAAACAAGAGGAGGGTCTCTCTAAGCTGAGGGCAGACCTGGTTCCTCAGAGAACTGAGTTCAAGTCAGCGTGCCAAGAGCTAGACACGAAAATCACCAGTCTGGACTCAAAATTTGACAGGAAAGTGCTGGATCTGGGGAATAAAGTAGATCAGGAAGTTCTCAGTCTCAAGGAATCTCTTGAGAGTATCAAGTCTACAAGTGTAGGGGAGAGTGATAGTAAGTCTATGGCTGAGATCGCAAAGAAATTGGAAAGAATGGAAAAAGACGCAAAGAAGAAAAATCTTGTTATCTCAGGACTTCAAGGTGCTGGTGATGCTTCGCATCTAGCTCGTAGACTTCTGCATGAGAAATTCGATGCCTTGAAGAGTGTGATTGAAATTAGCGCTCTCCCAGTTCAAAGTGGCAACAAATACCGTGTGATAGTCACGCTTGATTCAGTTGCCTCTAAGCTCAACATACTACAACAGAAAAGTAAATTAAAGGGAAGTGAGGTATATATTAACCAGGACCTGACCACATATGAGCAAGGTGTCGAGAAAAAGCTGAGGCTTCATGCCAAAGAGTTGAGGGTTAAGGGGCATCATGTCAAAGTCAGAGGTCGCAATATTTGTATCGATGAGACTTGGCACTCGATTGACCCTGAAACTCTCAGCTTAAAGAAGCAGCCCGAGAAGAAGCGTACCCAGACTCCAGTGAATGGTACTAGCAATTCTTCTATGAGCATGGACACATCAGTCCCTGGTACTCTCTGCCAACAGACCTTCAACCCGCAAGCTCCAAAAAACTGGGAAATGAACCTGCTCTCTGCCTAACCTTCTGGAACGTTTACTCGTACTCTCACCTCGGCGATCACGACAAAATCCGCGACTTCGATGTTGTATGTTTATCTCAAACCTGGCTTGATGAGCATCCCAAGTGGCTGCCAAATGGTCTGCAGGACTACAACTGCGTTTCGAGCAACGGAGTAAGAGATGCTGGTACTGGAAGGGCAAGTGGAGGACTTGCTGTCTTCGTTAAAAAAACTATTAGATTTGAGTGCATAAGTGTTAGAGAATGTTGGATTTTTATAAAAATTTATACTTGTTATGGTTCAATTTTACTAGGTAGCATTTACTTCAGACCAACAAACTTAGATATTCATACACAACTTAAGGGGATACAGAGCATACTGGACGAACACGACTTACTAAACGATACAGATTTCACTTACTTGGCAGGGGATTTTAATTCTAAACTGGGTAGGTCATGCTTAAATTACATGTCAGAGGAACTATTCGACTCGACTGCTCATGAGCATGAGTGTGAACTAGGTCATTTGGGGCATAACCCCAGGGGGGAAACTAAATGATTTTATGACAAAAAATGGATTTATATTAGTTAATTCTCGCTCACCCAGTGATAAGCCAGCTAAAATTACGTTTGTTAAGCACACTGGCATTAGTATTGTTGATTTAGTATGGGCTAAGCATACGAGCCTTGCTCCAATTAGTGATCTCAAGGTAGATACGTCTGTAGTGACAGCCTCTGACCATTTTCCAGTCAATTTAACACTTTGGGATAAATCTACCGCCATCGATAACGATTACTTACCCACAAACTCGAACGAACCTCGCAGACCCCGACTGAAGTGGTCCCAAGACGATCACAATAAGATACTTAGCTATTATGGAGAAATGTGTAAGCTGTACCAGGTCGATCTCAGTGGTACTCCAGTCCCACCAGGTGAAATGTACGAAAAATTTATTAAGGCGGTGCATGAAGCTGCTGAAGCCTCTAGCATGTGCATGAGTCCAAACCAACTTAGTATAAATAAGAATGGTAAAACTAAAGGGAATAGAAATAATAAGCCATGGTTTGATAAAAGTTGCGTAGAAATGAGAAAAAGCTATATTCAGTCGGTGGATCGATGCTTTGCCTCAGACTTCAGCACAGAAAATAGAGAAGCCTACTTAGAACTTAAAAAAGAGTACACAAAACTCAAAGATATTAAAAAAAGATCAGTATGAGAAACAAAAACAAAATGATTTCGAGAATTCGCAGTTTGGGGAGCGCTTCTGGAAAGCGGTAAAATCATACAGACCGAGAGATACCTCACGTGGTGCGATTAGCATTGATAAATGGAATGATTTTTATGAGGGCATTTATCCATCTAGAGTTACACTTGATATTGAATTTCTTGACCATCATGTAAACCAGTTAGATACCAGGATCACTCCGGATGAGGTTAGAAGGACAATAGATACCTCCGGTAATGGTAAAGCACCTGGCCCTGATTCTGTTTCGAATGAGTTTTTCAAAGCATTACCGGATTGCTAGGTGAGCAGCCTGTTTAACGTTTAACAGGGTCATGGAGTGTGAATCTTGTCCTCCTGACTGGGCCGAGGTGGTCCTGACTATGCTCCACAAGAAGGGTGATACTGATGATCCAGCCAATTATAGAGGAATAGCACTTGTAAATTGTGTAACCAAGATATTTACGTCAATAATTAAATGCAGATTAGAAAGATGCGCTGAGGAACAAGGGATTCTGCCCGAATCACAGTTCGGGTTCAGAAAGAAAAGGAGCTATACTGATGCTATTTTCACTCTTCTGTCGACGGTCCATTTTCAGCTGAGACATGAGAAGGCTGAAGTATTCTCGGTATTTGTAGATTTCAAAAGAGCGTTCAACTCCATTCCACATAGTCTACTTTGGCAGAGGTTGGCGGGGATCGGCGTCAGTACAAAGCTTATCAGAGTCATAAAATCTTATATGACAGAGCTGTGATTCGGGTAAGAAGCAATGGTGAGCTTTCAAAAGAGTTTGAAGTGTCCGAAGGAGTATTGCAGGGTGAGTCTCTTAGTGCATTACTATTTGTACTTTATATTTCTAATTTTGAATCCGATCTTAGAAGCAAAGGGCTTCAGGGTCCTGATATTGATGGGTACAAAGACCTACTTCTTATTCTATTTGCTGATGACACAGTTCTGTTAGCTAGGAATTATATGCATCTAGTCAAGGCACGTAAGGCCCCAGAAGAATATTGTAACGCTAAAGGGTTAACTGTTGACACAACAAAAGCTAAGATAATGATTTTTAAGGAGAGGGGCAATCCGCGTGGTTTGAAAAATATGCGCTTCACAGGGGGAGGGAGAGGGAGGAAGAGGGAGGGAGAGGGAGGAAGAGGGAGGGATGTCGAGGGAGGGAGAGGGAGGGAGAGAGAGAGAGAGAGAGAGAGAGAGAGAGAGAGAGAGAGAGAGAG
>NW_021680468.1:29342-30647 GCF_001412515.2 Diachasma alloeum | reverse complement strand
AGAGAGAGAGAGAGAGAGAGAGAGTGAGAGAGAGAGAGAGAGAGAGTGAGAGAGAGAGAGTGAGAGGGAGAGCGAACGGCTAACGAAAAACCTCAAATGATTCTATTTCTCCCATTCAGTCCAGGATGTTCCACAGACCCGTGCGCGCATGCGCAAATGTTTGCAAAAATGCTGTAGCGAGTGGGAGCGAGACGGAGACCTCTCTCGCACAAAAAGTTCTCATTCCCGGCGCCGGATTTAGGGGTTGGAGCTAGAAAATTGCGTTTAACTTTGAATCCATAGGAGATTCGCGGGTACGATCCAGACAAAATTTGTGGTAAATGTTCTAATAAAAAATGTGGAAGAAAAAAAAAAGAAATTCATCGATTCAATGTCAAGATATAAATAACAACATATATTAAATTCGCTCTGAATAAATAAACAAGCTATTGAAAAAAAACACTGATATTCCGAGGTGAATGGCGTGTGGAGGGCGCCCGCAACGGTCGGTGCAGCGGACGCTGAGTACAATTTACACCGAAATAAACATACAGATCACTTGCTTGATACAAGNTACAAAAAAAAATTCATTAACTTCAATTTTTTAAATGGAAAACTTTTTTTTCCCATCTGATCTTCACGCGGCTCTGGGGGATGAACGGTTGGGAATAGGCGTAATGTGGCCCAAACATTTTTTGTGTAGAATTTTGAGCTCTACAACTTTGTATTTTACATTTTTGGACGTATAGCGCGTTATTCACGAGTTATTTCGCAAAAACCGTTTTCAGGGGTAGTTTTTTGGCTTTTTCAACCCCTGCACAAACTAGGGGAACCTTAAACATCCGCCATTAGTTTCATACGCCCAAATCATAAATTGTATCGAAAATGGAGCCTGATTAGCAAACATTCGTATGTTAGACCTTCGTTCATTGGACTACTCCGGACTCACTCGACGCCGGAGAGCCGTTCGGGGTTTCTCCGCGCTTTTGAAAATTCATTCCTCCGCTCCTACTTGAGATTAAGTACTGAAATCGCTGTCATTTATTGAGAATTTAATTCTCTATCGATCGGCATCGGTTTTATTCCTTCATCTTAATTAGNAATGACACCGATGTCATTTATTAAAAATATAATTCTCAATCGGTAAGCTTTGGTTTTATTACTTCATCTCAATTAGGGAGGGGAGAAATTAATTTTTGAATAAGAAGAACTTGTAGGAAGTCACTGCGCGCTTTGAAAATTCATTCCTCCTCTCCTAATAGAGATTAAGAAATGAAACCACTGTCATTTATTGAGAATATTATTCTCGATCGATAGATGTTGCTT
>NW_021680468.1:29013-29187 GCF_001412515.2 Diachasma alloeum | reverse complement strand
TCAAAAATGGAGCCTGATTAGCAAACATTCGTATGTTAGACCTTCGTTCATTGGACTACTCCGGACTCACTCGACGCCGGAGAGCCGTTCGGGGTTTCTCCGCGCTTTTGAAAATTCATTCCTGCGCTCCTAACTGAGATTACGAAATGAAACCGATGTCATTTATAAAAAATA
>NW_021680468.1:22838-28805 GCF_001412515.2 Diachasma alloeum | reverse complement strand
GGGATCTTCGGGAAACTCCTTGCGATCGCAAGACTTTTACCGATTTATTTTTCTCCGTGTGACGTCCGTATAAAAGATCAAAAAATCAATTTAACAATGGGATAAATGGAGTGGAGAGAAAAATGTGAATATCTCGGAAATTACATGCGATAAAATGGGCCCTTTTCACGTGGACGTACACATATAATTGGACTGAAATTTATAGAAATTTTTAATTTGCAATGACGAAATTCCTTGAAATTTCCGTATTACGGCAACGCGATAAAAATTCCCAATAAGTGTTCCCGGAATTTCCGCGAAAATATTACTGAAACCTACAGACATCATTCCTGAATTCAAGACTTTCCTTTGATTTTCAGGATCATGTCACTGGAAATTTTTTATAAAATGACTTAATTTTAACATTGCTTGCTCATTGCATTTCAGAAATGCAGCTGCCTAAAAAAGACACATCGATTCCTAGGAACAACGTTTTTTTTTCTCGGTAAATACAGACAATAGAGAAATGTCAGAGTACAGTGAATAAACTTCACTCGTCAATAACTCCATAATGGCAGAGTTAAATTCCCTGATTTTTTTTCACTCTCGATTAATTTTTTAAAGATTCAAATTGATACTTAAGTATCAATTGATTCATTCACATCGTTCCATTCCATCGGGAGATATTGTCGATTGGAGACAATTTTTTATGGTCACTGAAGGAGGTAAACCATCCATCTAAATCTCGCAATAATCTGCGAAAAATCTTATTCATTTATCTACTATTTGTGAATTAATCCCATGATGTGTATATCGCTGGAGAACAACGAAAACCTTCCAACCGTTCAAACGAGTTGGAATGTTTTCTCTCTTCTTCTCCATTTTCTTTCTCACTCGCACTCGTTAAGTTTGGCGGAGGACGGGCTCGTGCCAACGCGACGGAGAGGACAATGAGTGGGAGCGAGCGCGATACATATTCCTTTCTCACTCAGGGGGGGGGGGGAATAAATATATATAATCGAACATTACTATAGTAAAAAAAAAACAAAATCGGCACAATCATTCAATAGAATCACTGGAAAACTATAGAGTTTTCCAGCAACAGCGCTGGGATTTTCTATGAATTGTTTTACCTACGTATCAATAATAAATATGTCGAGAAAAAGGAAAAGACTTTTAGATCATTAGATTCTGCATTCATTATACTATTGATTATATGTTCGATTTTACATTCCTGACAATTATTACAAAATGCGAGGAGCTACCGTATTGAGAACCCCTTTCCGGTTATCGACAAATTTATCCTCGAGCCCTACCATACCAACAATTCCGTACGCTCCATCGTAGTCCATGCGCCACCGCTACTAATTTTGCTGTTGAACACTACATTGGCCCTGCTCATCTCCCCTATAATCTCTGACATCATGCAGAATAGAGCCATGAAAAAATCTTCATGAAATAAAAAATTCAATAGAGACAGTATTCAAAGTTCTTGGCGCGGAGTTTTCCCACTCATTGTCTCGTATCAATGTAACTTGTAACTTCTGATCCTTGCCAATAACTTTGATCCTGTCTATACTGAATTTTTTATTTCATGAAGATTTTTTTGAAAATCCTATTCAGAATTATCCTCCCCACAATAATCTGATAGCACACTCCATGATCCATTGGACATTTCTTGACTTGGCTTTGATTTTTAGTTCGTTATTTTTCGCAAAATTTCTATGAGAATTGTGGTTTCCAGAAAAAATTGTTTCTCCTTTCCAGAAACGACCCCACAAAACTTTTTCTTGGCGCAGTTTTTTTGCAAAAACATTTGTTTTTGTTTTTTTTAAGGATTGACAAGAATGAACGAAAACTCATCACAGTTTGTATTGAACATAAATGATATACAACACATCAAATAAATACATCAGACTCAACTCTATGAATAATTCTATTCGTTCAGTAGTGGAATCCTGGAGATGGACAATTAAATTTGATTAATTTTTTTAAATGTTCTTTTCATGAATTGTGCTAAATTGATTCATTTTTTAGACTCCCATTAAAATTCCCAAATCTCCTTACTTTTCATCTTAATGTTGTGGTCCCAGAAGCCCATTATAGTCAATTTAAAATGAGGTTCCAACCACCATAGCTTCCAAAAATCTCTCTCAATTCCTGTTTCCTAGTGATGTGAGGGTAATACCTCTATTTCCCACTCAAGCAACAGAACAACTTCCAACTTCCGTACAAGAAACATGCGATGGAAATCGAAATTAAGGCATCAAAGAGGATAGCGAATAACAAGCACGTTCCCTGGCCAGTGATTAAGAAGCTAGCAAGAGCGACAGGAAAACAGAAGTTCAGAAAAACGTTGAAAGCCGTAGAGTTTTCTCCGATAACTTCACTCAGGCTCTCATAAATGCAAGGACCGACGACCGTGGAGGAGTAAAAGCAGGCTAACGATGTATGGAAGCATATCAGAATAAAGTTTCCCATGTTCAATTGAATAATACAACCACCAATGAAGAAACAGTGATGATCTCGAAAATGAAAACACTTTTTGCATGCTCTGCAGTGTTGGGCTGGTCGGTAAGTATAATAGGTGCACTTCTCGCAGTACCGGTATTTCAACTTAGGTGCTGAGTCTTCCTCTCCAGTTATCCTAATAGCTACGCTCGAGATTCTCCCATTTTTTGTGTAATTATCTCGCATTGTTGTGGCGTTATTGCTTATTGTGCAGATCGAGTACCAGTTGAGGTAGACTTGGATCGAGATGAATATGAAGAGGAGGGAGAGACTCTCGTTGAGGTATAGCGTCATTATTGTCACCAGGAGGCTGAATACTAAAGCCAACAGTGGACAGAGTTTTGAGGCTATTTCGTAAAATTTTCCATGTTCAAGTTTCTCCATTTTCCTGGGATAATTCGATGGGAAATAGGAAATCAGTATTGTAGATAAAACCAAAAAATCATTTGATAAATCCCTCTAGAGTCCGGGCTATACAAGATTGTTATAAAAATGTTAATATGTAACTCATCTCTTTACCAAAAATTTTAGTCTCATCATTTTGAAAATATCGCGGAAACTATAGTGGCCATGGAGCAAAATGTTACAAGACCTTTTTCTGAATTAATTAATCAAGTTTTGTATGAAAGCGAACAATTTGTTGCGAACTGAAATAAAAAATATCTACTAGATGAGATATTTTCCCAACGATCACATTCAACTAGTCTGATTCCACCTCCTGCAAGTAACTTGCGGTCGTGTGTGTATTAAATATAAACAGCCCATGCTTCTATTTATATTTTAATTCTCAGATCCAGTGAATTTTCGAGACTGTCCCACTTGCATTTCCTCAAATACTTCGAGGAGAAAATATCTATCTGGTTTGCACGTATGAAAAAATTCTATGGAGAATCAGAGTATTTCCTATAGGATTTTTCTGGTGGGATTTCCTGTAGGATTTCCTATAGGATTTTTCTGGTGGGATTTCCTGTAGAATTCCCTATAGAGTTTTCTATAGAAAGTAACACAAAATTGAGACTCGAAACCAATCGGTCACAAGGGTCAGGATTAGGGTCATAAATCTGATAGGAAATTCTATAGGGAATCTTATAGGAAATCCTATAAGAAATCCTATAGCATTTTTTCATACGTGCACATATGAAACACATGTGTGGATTATACTTACTTCCATTGCATTGTAAATTCCATAGAATATTCTTTTGTTTTTTTTCCGTTTAATTGAAGTCCTTAATTCGCATTTTCATCGATAATGCGATTCGAATTAAGAGATTTTTTTATCCAACTGCGAGACATTCTGATGTGTATCCTAATAACAGAATAATTCGATATTAAACGAACAAATAGATGTATGGAAATAAAATCATCAGAACTCCTTCAATGTCTAAATACAGGCAAAATTACCAAGAATATCAAAGTTTCCTCGTCACAGTTTTCGATTTCATGGAACTAACTATCGCAATTTATTCAAACCGTAAATAGCAGGAAATTGTTTTCCAATTTTAAAATCAATTAATTTTCAAAGCAGCGGGATTTCCTGCTCAAGTAGGAAATTCTCTTACTTCAACTGATCTATAATTACTACGAATATCATGATAATTTCTTCAGTCAATGGATGTTCATGATTAATTTATAATTAGTTGTGTTAAGACATTTCCCTCGATTTGAAAAAAAAACTATGTACTAATAAGAGGAGTTTAACCTTAAACTCAATGATAAAAAACTTAATGAGGCAATATTGGAACAAATTATTATAAGAAACAAATATAATTGTTAAACATAAAACTTACAAAATTGATTTCTTTGTAGTTTTTCACGTTCATTAAATTGTAGGAAATTCACATATAGGAATATATAATTTATGGCAGTTGATACTGTAGATTTCTATTCCCCCACCATTGGATCAATCGCCCACCCTTACGTCTCTCTTAGGGCGCGTTTCGCAATCGACGTAGTAGCAGTAGCAGTACTGCAACCCTATCTAATTTTGCTTTACTGCAGCTACGGTAGTTGATTCCGAAACGCACCCTTAATATATCCTCTCAACCCGTTGCCATTCCACGAGGCATTGTTCCATTGGTGAGCAACGAGTCAACTGGTAACCGTCCAAATTCATTATCGAGAAGTAACATTTGACACCTCTGTTTATGAATTACCCCAGCACCTCCAACTGTCAATCAGATTAATTCGAGTTAATTGATATATACGTCACGAATTTGGCCAAGTGAATCAGATTAGTCTGTTGTAAGTATAAGAAAAGAAAACAAAAATATTGAACAGCCTTGAAATTTTGACATTTAACTTTCCCATCAATTTGCAGATAACTAGTTATTGGCACTGAGTTCGATTGTGGGATTAAGTTATAAAGATGGACAATTCGTACAATAAAGTCACGCATGTTTTATTCGACATGGACGGACTTTTGCTGGGTAAGATGAATTATGATGTAATTTATGACATTGGGTGAAATGTATAGCAACAGTACCGTGAGAATCGCGTGGTACAAGCTTATGCAATCTCACGTATTTCAGTGTTATAGGACTTACTTAAAATCGAAGATATATCATCCATTCCTAGCATTTAAATTGTTGGTGGGAATACCACTCGTAAACTAATATAGGCTGCACATACATAAATTTCTCATTTCTCGATTCTTTCATTCAAAATTGAAGTTTCAATGAATAATGAAACATTGGACACGTTTGTCTCGAAGCTATTTGTAAGTCCTTATATATAAAGGAAAGCATAATGGCTGCCGAATGAAAACTCGAATTGAAAAATGTCGAATCGATTCACCGAAAGTCGAAGTCGAACTGACGTGTTCGATCATGAACGTATGAAACAGAAATAGAGTGTCGTTCGAATAAATTGCCACATGATGTTATCTTCAGAGTCATTGCGGCGGATAAAAGACGCATTCTCATGAGAACTTTCATGAGAATGAGCAATTCGGCCGCGACAGTGCTATTTACGAAAGTACGCTAGAATTACAAATCGGATTTCTAACCTCGAATAAGAAACGAACACCGTGTATACATTAAATACATCAGTGCATATTTTCTATAATACACGCATTTGTTTATAATTAGTGGAATGGGAAATGATTTTTTGGTGATAAAAGTTACGAGCTGACAAGATTAAATTATAGATGATTAATGAACTTGAATGTCGAGAATGCATTGAAAAAAATATATAGAAAATCTAAAAATATTCAATTTTAAATTTTTCATTCGATTTTGGTTATTCGATGGTTTGTTTAATGAAATCAATACTTATATGACAAAATAAAATAATATTGATTTTTTTGCCATGGACCTAATTTTTGGTGAAATTCTGAAAACGGAAGAATTCGTTATAATTCAGGAATAGTACATTACATGCCCGAGCCTTGGAAAACAGATCACCGTCCTCCACGTGCACGATTGCCTTCCGAGTCGAAGGCGAGGATGGGGTTTTTCAGGTCCCGTTACACGAAAAAAA
>NW_021680468.1:14982-16306 GCF_001412515.2 Diachasma alloeum | reverse complement strand
CTCGACTTGTCAACCCCTTTCGATCCTTACGATTAATGCATTCGCAACTTTCATTTGACCCTTGTCATAACTACGAGTGAGCCCCACTGGACCCTCATAATGATCATTCCATTCATCTCCCCCCTTTGATGACTCTACTCGTACCTCTCACTTGACTCTCCACTCGTCCCCACCGTGCTTGACCGTTATGATCATTTGCGATTATGTAAGGTTTCTCGATGCAAGATCGGGGCACCTATCGGTCTACTAAGTGCTATGAACCTTGAATAATATTTATTTTTTGTTTTCGGGAATGTGAAAATCTAGGGGAGGGTGGGGCAAAGTGGAACGGTGGGACAAAGTGGAACGGCGGGGCNGAGGACTTATTATCGGAAACAACAGAGGCAAAACTTGAGGATGGACTATAGGTCGTTTTTTGGGGGGTTAGTTGGAGATTTCATCAGGCGCTGAGGGAACACGAGAAGTTGAAAAGTTAAATAAGCGCCACTAAGGTAAATAAATTGACATGAAATCATTCTCATTTTTATGGTGGGAGATAGGGATCTTTAGTTACAATGATTATTTTCTTGCATTAATAACCTTAAACTCTAATGAATTGAACAGTGGGGAACTCTGTATTTAAAAAATTACGAGGATTGACATAAAAAATTTGTGATTCTTCAGGAACTTTTCAATTTTTGTTAATTTTACAGTTAAGACAGCTTAAAATTGAAGTAAACGTGACAACCGTTGAGGGTATATTTAGTGATGATGCTTTTATAAGCCGATGGTGCCTTTCCAAGCTATGATTTTAACATACTAGTTTCTAGAATCAATCAAGGTCCCATCGGTTCGGAAGCGGAGAAATATAAATAGTTTCTAATGAACTATCGAGGTGGTTATTCGGTCTCTTCATTTATCTGTCAGCAATTTCAGAGGATCCGGTTATGACATTTAACCTCATTATTTGCATGAAATGATATAAAATTGTGAATGAAAATTTCAAGAGAATTTTATAATTTGACAGCCCTAGAAGAAATGAGGCTCAAACGATAAGGGTCAAAAAATGAATGTCAGAAAAAATGAGGGTAAAAGAATTAGCGTCAGAAAAAATAAAGGGTCAAAAATAAGGGTAAAAAAAAGCATTAAAAAAAGAAAAAGAAAATTTCTACTAGTTATAACTCAAGATCGAATTATCTGATCGTCGCCATTCTTAAACTCGATCAAGATGGGATTGAAACGTCTATTTTAAGCCCTGATTGGATCGATTCGGACAATCACTTTTTGAGTCATCGTCGAAAAACCAAATTTGAAAAGAAAGCTCACACATACATACATACATACA
>NW_021680468.1:13400-14099 GCF_001412515.2 Diachasma alloeum | reverse complement strand
TACATCAAGAAAATGAAACAAATGGGCCAAAATGGGTCCGTCACCCTTTTTGAAAAATTTGAAAAATCATCTTTTCAGGCTACCGATAAGTTCAAGGTTGGAGATTACACTCTAAAAAAAGCTACTTTTCACCGGTGCAGGATGGTACTTGGGGCGAATTTCCTCGTAGGAAAATACTTGTCCTAACGACTTTTCGTATCCTTGAGTGAACGGGGGAGATTGGTTGAATGATTACATGGATCAAACGGGGAACACTGGTGGAGGGATCACACGGGTCGAATAGGGAGGACGAGTGAAGTGATCGTGAGGGTTAAACGAGGGAGACTTCTAGGGGAATTACGACAATCAAACGCAACATACGAGTCAAACTAGTGGGACGAGTGTCGTGATCATGAGGGTCAATAGAAGGGTCAAACGGAGGAACCCGAGGGATCACAAAGGTAAAATAGGAGTGACGAACGGGGTAAACGTGTGGATCAAAATTCCGTTTCCATCCTTTTTCCCATTTTACCCTTGTAATCGTGCCGATCGTCTTCCACGTATGACCCTCGTGATAACTTCGCTTTTCTTCCACAGTTGACTCTCCAAAAAGTCCACACCGCCTACTGGTTCGCGACTCTCGCCCCTCCTTACGCTCATTAACACCTCTCCTTACGTTCATTAGGAAAAAAGTGGGGCAAAATGGGTTTGTCATCTTCC
>NW_021680468.1:10456-11378 GCF_001412515.2 Diachasma alloeum | reverse complement strand
TATATATATATATATATATATATATATATATATATATATATATAATACATAATATACATATATATACAGGGTGCCCCGTAACCGATCACTTTCCTCGGAGGGTATTGTAGAGGATGACTTTTAGAATCGAAAGTTCCCCTTCGGTTTTTGGATCAGGCCATTTTTTTTTTGGATTTTGATTTTTTAATGTTGTCTGACTTTTAATTTTTTAAATTCTGTTACTACTTATTCCAGGGCGGAAGATTTTTTCAAAATNAGGGTGCCCCGTAACCGATCACTTTCCTCGGAGGGTATTGTAGAGGATGATTTTTGGAATCGAAAGTTCCCCTTCGGTTTTTGGATCAGGCCATTTTTTTTTTGGATTTTGATTTTTTAATGTTGTCTGACTTTTAATTTTTTTAATTCTGTTACTACTTATTCCAGGGCCGAAGAAGATTTTTTCAAAATGTTCATAAAACAAAAAATTGGTTTTTTATGTAGTACATCGTCACCTACCCACTCCACCCCTTCCGGCCCATTATCGTGAAGAATTAATTTCAAAAAAACTTAAATTAAGAAACCGAAGGAGTTATTTTTTCTTTTATTTCCAGTAGGTCTCGATGACGTGTCTCATTGCCGACATCGAAAAATAAGAATAACAAATAAAAAGATTTCTATTTTAATTTCTTTTTTGAGTTTTGGAAAATATTTTGGACGCGCGCTGATAAAGATGGGAGGTTTATGACTGGTTAAGAGGATTGATAGAGAACGTGAACGTGAATTATCGACATAAAAAAAATGAAAAATAAAACAATAATTAAAATTTTAATTTTTTTTTGGCGTTTTGGAAATGATTTTGAACGCGCGGCGATAATGGTGGGAGGTTTGTGAGTCGATGGGAGGATAAGTGGGATACATGCTCATAACCGACATGAAAAAAAAA
>NW_021680468.1:9832-10362 GCF_001412515.2 Diachasma alloeum | reverse complement strand
AATAAAAAATAAAACAATAATTCAACTTTTGATTTTTTTTTGGCGTTTTGGAAATTATTTTAAACGCGCGGCGATAATGGTTGGAGGTTTGTGAGTCGATGGGAGGATAGGTGGAGGACGTGCTCATAACCGACATAAGAAAAAACGAGAAACAAACAAAAATAATAATAATTTCAATTTCAATTTCTTTTTTTTGCTTTTGGAAATGATTTTTGATGCACGGCGATGAAGATGGGGGGGTTTATGAGTAGATGAGAGGATAGATGACGTGCCTAATAACCGACATGAAAAGAAAAACAATGGAAAAAAAAATCAATTTCCTCTTTGGGTTTTGGAAATTGTTTTGGAAGAGTGGGGATAAGAATGGGGAGTTTGAAAGTGGATAGATGGGTGACAGGCCTAATGACCAAAGAAGAAGAAACCAGAGCAAAACTATTTTGTTGCGCTACGTTTTATTTTTGATGGCCCTGAGAAGGGCCGATTGTGAATGCAGCTCATGCTGGCAGGTGCTGGAAATGGCCTCCTCCAGC
>NW_021680468.1:7524-7713 GCF_001412515.2 Diachasma alloeum | reverse complement strand
GAAATTAATTCTCCGCGATAATGGGCCGGAAGGGGTGGAGTGGGTAGGTGACGATGTACTACATAAAAAACCAATTTTTTTTTAATATGAACATTAAAAAAAAATCTTTTTCGGCCCTGGAATAAGTAGTAACAGAATTAAAAAAATAAAAAGTCAGACAACATTAAAAAATCAAAATCCAAAAAAAAA
>NW_021680468.1:7183-7344 GCF_001412515.2 Diachasma alloeum | reverse complement strand
TATATATATATATATATATATATATATATATATATATATATATATATATATATATATATATATATATATATATATATATATATATAATATGTTATACCACACAGAAGGCTACGCCGCACGGAGCGCGCCTCATACGCTAGTTAGAAAAAAATACAAATGGG
>NW_021680468.1:6709-6958 GCF_001412515.2 Diachasma alloeum | reverse complement strand
ATGGGTTTGTTTGTCATCTCCCGAGTTGACACCCCCCCCCCTTCCCGAATAAAGCCCACAATAATGGATTTCAAAATTCCACAGAAGGAGCAGAATGGTTTTATAAGCCGTTTCTAAAATTAACCGAACCCCCCCAACCCCTCTCGCCAATTACGGAAAATACCAAAAATGGGGCAAATTGGGCCTATTAGCTATTTCCTAAATTGACCCCTGGTTATGGAAACCGTAGGGCGGAATAGGTTTGTTTAT
>NW_021680468.1:0-6502 GCF_001412515.2 Diachasma alloeum | reverse complement strand
GAAAATAAATAACAAATGGGGCGAAATGGGTCTGTGAGCTATTTCCCGCTTGACTCCTCCCCCCCCTCCCCCCGCCACCCACAATAATGTATTACGAAATTCGCCAAATGGGGCAAAATGGGTTAGTGCTAATATTCCCAATCAACCCCCCCCCCAAACCTATCTAATATTCATAATTGAAATAGAATAAAAAATATGCCTGCGACTGCTGACAGTTGACCGCCGACTCGATAATTTAACACTGGCGCCATCTCGCGGCATTCTCCCATCTGAACTTCTTTACCACACAGCACACCATCAATAATTTCTCCTAATTATACAAAATAACCTATTAATGGGTATTAATTGGGACCAATTATTTGTCTATCAGCATTTAAATAATTTTTTGATTATATTCCAATCATTTTTGGCCCATTTTTCGCCTTAAAATGACATCCATACCATCCATGCTACATCCATGCTACAACATGGATCCTTATTGGGGACGCTTAATAACAAGACGCCCTCTATGAATGCCTGCGTTAAGGGTGCACATCTACGATACACAAGCAAATGGGGGCTTGTGTGAACGCGTGTGTGTATACCTCTTTGACGGCCATATTGGCAAAAAACAGCGCCCTCAACGATATTTCCTGTTCCCAATTCGCCAGGGAATGTCTGTCCAAGAAGTTACCTTAAAGTTCACTAAAATTTATCTTGTCACTGCAAGGTACCGTTCTGTGCGGACATTAGCTAACTTTTTTGGTATTCTCGCAGATACCTTTCGCAGGTTTGCTCCTTGAGATTATTTTATGTGGAATTTAATATTCCTTTTAATGAGAAAATTTTCTATGTGTTAATTAGTAACCGGAATATTTTGAACCAAGATATTCACACCTATCCACGACAAACCCATTCACATTCATTTCCAGGAAATTATTTTCATATGTACGTCAATGATATCTTCGACACGATAATTCTCATGTCTCCTACTTTTCTAAACTAGAAATTGAAAATACAATAAAATCGTTAGAGTTTATCTCTCGCCTTTATCATAAACAGGAATCTTTCGTAGGATTTATATTAATTTATGATTAGTTGTTTCTTTAAATTAGTATTATTTTTCTTTATTAAGCCTCAGGGCTACAGCAAGTATTGGCAATCTTTTTAAACACATAATTATTTTATTCTTTCGACTCACAAGAGTTAATCATTTCCTGCATTTGTTAGCTTTCCAAAATTGTGAGTTATCCAAGCGTGTAATAAATCGGCTCCAAAATTGTCGTCTCACTAAATAAACATAAGAAATTTTTCCTTTTTAACTAAGTTTATGTCCCATCACTTTCGAATCAAGAGAGACTATCTGTGATTCTAGAAATCCATTATCGATTTGAAAACATTTATTCTGACTGAATAATCTAGCCCATTTTGACATGAATGTTGCACTTGAATCGAAATTCGATTCGCTTATTTTCCATCAAGTGAGAGTAATTCGTACACTTCTTTGTGTTGATAGTGGGCCCACTTTATTTCTGAATTATGAATAGTCTGACAGAATATTCATAGTATAAAAAACTGCTGAAAGAGTATTCATAGTATTAGTAGTAAAAAATATTTTCAGAACTCTATAATCAATTATTCTAAATAATTGCTGGAATCTCTCTTGAATTTTCTTGATACTAATCCATCTCACCCCCCAAATTATGCATTCCACATCAATAATTCATTGAAATTTTACGCAGCATCCTCATAGTTCATGTTCCATACATAGCACCTCATTTAAATTTTTCTAAAAAAAATGCAAATCATAAATGAACAGATACAGAGTACCGGTACACAGAAATTTACAACAGAGTGATCAGAAAATACGGGGATTACACATTCACTTGGAACCATAAGGCAACAACGATGGGCTTCCATCCTATCGAGAGTGCAAAAAAGGTCATAGAAATATTCAATCTCCCAACTACTCCCGACGAATTCATGGAACAACTAACTCCACACTACCAGGAGCTATTTCCACATAGTCAACTGATGCCAGGTATATGATAATACCAATAATACTAACAGAGTTTTCCTTTTCTCCATTTGTGCAGATTCTGAAAGCGTGTACAAGAAAATTTACCACACAATAGTATCTCAGTATGGACATACTTATGGAGGGGATGTTGCATACGCGGTCTTGGGACGTCCAGAACTTGTGGGATTCAATATTATCATTCAACATTACAAATTACCGATCAGCATTGAAGAATTTTCAAAATCTTATCACCAGTTACAGCGAGAATTGTTTGTTACGATTAGAATTATGCCAGGTTGAGATTTGTAGAAAAGAATGATCAATTTTTTTTTAAACTGTTGAATTCATTAGTTTAGTTGTAATTATTTGGTTCATGTTGCTCATCATTGGCTTGGAATTATTGATTCGATGATTTTATTCAATTTTTTTTTCAATGTTGGGTATCACTTTTCGAATTTGCCATCATATGTCGACTAATTTTGTTAACTAACACAGTTGCTCGAACGGCCGCCAGACTAAGGACTCTGTCCAAAATAGCCAGAGCCGTTAAACATCAAATAAGGATACAATTGCTCCATCTGTCACGATTATATAGAATAGAAAAATTCGTAAGTCATTTTGCGAATGTCTCAAAAAGTGGTGGGCTTGACGATAACTGTCAGAAATCTTGTTTTGTTATTCATGAAATTTTCTACGACAAAGTTGTTTTGAATCATTTTTTTGAATTGATTACTTTTTAAGATAATTGCAAACTGACATTAAAATCTCTTTTTTCGAAGGAATTCATTTGAATTTTTGTTGCCGATATCTGTAAAACTATCAATTTGACAGGGAATAGTATATTTCGTAACGAGTGCAAAAAAGTGTTTTTTGGCGAGTGGGAGGTTTATATCACGAGCCGAAGGCGAGTGATATAATCCCACGAGCTAAAAAACATTTTTTCACGAGTTACGAACAATATTTTTCATCACAATGTGGCGGAAACTGAACTTTTAGGCACGCGGAGCGTGCCGAAAAGTTCACTTTTCGTCACAGCGTGATGAAAATATCTTTTTCATTACACTGTCCGTAAAACGGACATTGTGAAGAAAAATTATGTTCGTCACTGGGCCGAAAAGAAGTTTTCTGACTCCTGTGATTGCATTCCTCGGCTTCACCTCGGTCTGCAAACTCCACACTTGTCAAAAAAGTTTTTTTCGGCCAAAAACTTGTGACAGAATAGTTATTTTATACCCCATAAAATGTTCTACAAAAAATGTTGTAGATGGATTCTTTTAACAAACTCAAACTTTATTCTCCTAAAGATATACAAAATTTTTTCACTGTTATGAAGTCATTTCACCATCATTGAACTCCTTTTTGGATTTTTATACTCTATTTATCGACTCTGACGGGTGACAGGTGCAGAGAGAATCCTCCGCCATCTCCATAAGCACAACATTCCGATTGCCCTGGCCACGAGCTCGGGCGAGACCAGTTATGAGTTGAAGACAAAGAAAGTTAAACCAATGTTTGAATTATTTCATCACAAGGTCCTTGGAGGATCAGATGCTGAAGTTAAAAATGGTAAACCAGCACCCGATATATTTCTGGTGGCGGCCCGCCGATTTCCTGATAATCCAGAGCCTTCGAAGGTAAAGTTACCAATTTCCATATAATTTCCACAATTTTGTAGCCAAGTGGTGAAGAATATGGTATTGATTTCTTAACTCTATCCTCCAAAGATATTTGTGAAAGAATCTATATGAAAATTTTACTCTTCTTCTTGAAAATTCCATAGAAAAATCCTTACTACTAGTTCCCAAGCTACGGACTTGGTAAAATAAATGTCAGGGAAGCCTTTTTCCTTGGAGTCCAGTCAATTCACAACGGAACAGATGTCTTCCATGAATGTTTCTAGACATCTTACTTTCAAAGATAATTGTCGCAGTTGTATGAAATTTGCAGGATTCATCACCTTTCTGAAAACTTCAAACAGATTATCTCCGCAAATATCTCGAAACCTATTAGCTTCACATAGAAATATCAAATAGTATATTTCGTCATTAGGCCGAAAAAAACTTTTCACTTTTCTTTTTTAACTTTTTTTTTGGCCGTATGACGAACAATATTTTTTGTCATGACGGCCGTAGGCAGAGATTATTTTCAAGATATTTATTTTCAACCCGAGAAATTTTTTACAAGGCATTTTTTCGACAAGTTACTCGGAATTCCTTTTTTTAGTGCATTTCATTATTGAATTTCACGTCAAAAATTTACTTGAATGCTTAAAATTTGATGTTTTTTCAGTGCCTAGTGTTTGAGGATGCACCGAATGGTGTTCAAGCAGCTCTAAGTGCAGGAATGCAAGTTGTTATGGTACCTGATCCAAATTTACCAAGGGAACTAACTAAGAAAGCAACTATAGTTCTTGGGAGTTTAGAAGGATTCAAACCAGAACTTTTCGGCCTGCCTCCATATGACAATTAACTAGAGCCCATTCTTCAATCTCCAAATAGTTGAAAATTCGTCATCAATCAACCAGAAAAATTGACCAAGTGACGATGGAAAATTAAATTCCAAACACTGATGGATAATTTCAGTTCTCACATTATGTGAAGACACTGCAATGAATCGTCGCCAGGTGCTGACAACTATGCTCTCCTTTCATTTTTTGTTTGAAGATTCCAATACTTATTTTGATAAATTGTATTATGTATGCAATAAAGTGGTTTCCAAGACTATATCTGGATTTTTCTCTTTCCTAATGATGTTGAATCAGGTTTTATTTTGTTATATTGTGTACTAGCATAGATTATGGTACATTGGGGAATTTGGCTGCGGTGCAGAGCTTCAAGGATTCGCAGAGGCGAATTGCTGAACTTTTTTGAAGATTTCCTCGGATTTCAGGTTCGCGAGTGACGCTGATGACTCCTTGCCAAATTCTAAAAGAAAAAAATTGAAATTTTTTGTCGAAAATAAATGGGCTTTTGAACTCTAGTGGAAATACCTACTTGAACCTTATTGAAAACACACAAAAAAGTAATCGGAAGTAGTGATGTTATTGCTGTTGACCCATGATTTCCTAGTGAGGGCAGTACTACTTTCCATTGAAAATTACGGGTCAACGCCAATCACGTCACTGTTTTCGATTACCCTTTGGTGTTTTTAAGGTATATTCCTAGAAACAACATTTTTCTTAAGATTGTCTCCATGTTTTTCATTCTTTGTTCACAATAGTTCCCAGCTATTAAAAAAAATCTAACTAGCTGTATTACACAGTTTAGAAGATGATAAATAATGAAATGTGGGCTTCTAAAACGCGAGACATAGGCCAAACGGGGGTTATGCCCCCCCCCCCCGGCCCCGGCCAAAATCGGTTTTTTCATCTTATGAGAAAACGATTCTTACGAGGTTCTTAAAAAAAATTAATCCGTGATAGATTGATAAATGCCAAATACGGCGAATTTTGTAAAATTTTGTACTGCAAAGTTTCTGCGATGTTCACCTCTACAAAAAGGAAATTTCGTGAAAGCATTCTTTATTTGATTTAAAACATTAATTATCAAATAATTTCTTACTTGATTCAAACAGTCATTGTTACCTGCATCAACACAACATAAGAATAGAAAAACTCAATAACTTATGAGAATGCAATAAATTAAGTTATTTAGAAATTTTTCTGCAAATCCATAGGGATTACCTTTTGGGTCCGATTGTCTTGGGATATACTTTAATAAGATTCAAGGATGCTTCGGCCGGGACTGTAATTGTTTAGTTCAGAGAATTGACAAATAAGAAAAATGCTGTGATGCAAATTTCCCTTCCTTGCGTAAATTTTAATAGAAAATCAATAAAATGATTCGCGTTGGAATTATCGCTGATTGTTCTAGCATTACGAGGATAAGTGGTGTTGTCAGAAACCCTACTTTTTGTTGGAAAATTTCTTGCATACAAAGAGAGTCTTTTGAAATTTTGTCCTAGTAACCACTCTTCTCCGGGATATAACCACCGAATAAACAATTAAAGACTTCATGTTTTTAAGGGTTTCACCACTACACATCCACTTTCTTCGATTTGTATATAAAAATAATGTCAAGTGTGATGTAACTACTTACCATATCGGGCAAACAACCTTGGCTCGATATTCGAGCATTCCCTTATTAAAACTGGAAACTGTGGGTTCGCGACCTTCAGGGGAACATACTGGGACTCAATAAAATCTCTGGAAGATACAATTTTATTAATTTTTCTGAATGGATCTTTGAGGGACTTAACCTCTAAGCTTGGCAGAATGATGCTTTCCTTCAAATTTACCAATATTCTTATGAGTTTATTGATAGTTGAGGATTGCGGGAATTTATTGGATTCTTTTACCTCACTCCTTGACTAGACTTCGACGTTTGACACAAAAGAATTCGGAGTTCCTTCAAATGTGGACGAAATTTGACCGCCGCCATGTTGATAAATGCGGAATTATACTGGCGACAATATGAGAGTGATCTTTCCATCTAACCCCTACTT